>NW_020954648.1:2229286-2232192 GCF_900497805.2 Vombatus ursinus | reverse complement strand
AGAGACAGAGAGAGACAGAGACAGAGAGACAGAGAGACAGACAGAGACAGAAACAGAGACAGAGAGACAGAGAGACAGAGAGTGTTTGGGGAGGGGGTAGAGGCAATCTTTGGGATTAGGTGTGGGGGTGTGGACAGTTCCTAATGTCCCTGTCCCATGCATTCCTTTTCTGATGCCCTGCCTTGTCCCCTCATCTACCAAATGAGGAGAAATATCCCAGAACAAACTGGTTAGTGCCTTTAAATTGTTTTAATTCTCTTAGAAGGAGAGGGGTGGAGAGGTGCAGTATTATAGCGCTGGAATTTGTCATCAGAACCATTTGTCTTGGGAACCAGGGGACCTAAGCAAAAACCAAACAAACCCAAACACAACATCCCAAGCTGATTTTGCTAATGATAATTCAGGATGCTTAATGATATAATTATTTAATTTCTATTCCTGAGAGGGGTTTTGGTTGTGCCTCTGAGGTCCCCTTCGAGTCTAAGCCCGTGATCCTTGAGGTCTTATGATTATTGCTCGCATCCCACCCCCCACCCGGCCCCAGCTGGGCCCATCTGCTGTCTCTTCAGCTGTACATCTCAAGGTGCCACTTGGGTTAGTGACAATACTGCTCCAAATGAGCTGTAAAGCACATTCAGAGATGAGGGGGACAAAGCCCCGAAGTCCCTGTGTTCCTGGCTCCTGGAAAGAGCTGGAGCCCTGAGCAGGCCAGAATGGTGGGTCTTACTCACTTCCTCGCACTTAGCTACCCTGCTTCCTCATCAGGCTGGGGCATGGCCTAGGATGTTCTTCTGCATTAGAAAGGTAGCCGGCAGACTAAGACCTCTCCCTGGCCCCTTCTTCCTAGTCTGTTTTCTGGAGCCTCATCACAGACCACCTGTCGAACCATTTCTTGAGTCATCTCAGACCTCTTATTCAATTCAGTTAATTTAGCAAGCTTTAAGCACCTACTATGTGCCAGGCTCTGTTATTACTCAAAACTCCTGGATGAGGCAGGTCTGCATCTTCTCTGAGCTGTCATCCAAAGGGCTTAAGATTCCTCTATATTAAGAGAGTTACCTTGAGCACTGAGAAGGGACTTAACCCCGGGTCACACAGTCAGCATATGTGGTTAGCTTAAACACTGGTCCTCCTGGCTTTGAGGCCAGCTCTTTGTCCACTTCACCAGGAACTGGGGATGCGGAGACAAAAATGAAACAGACCCTGTCCTCCAAAAGCTTACGTTCTATTGGGGGAAACAGATAAGTAGGGGAGGAAAGAGGAAGGGAATAAGCATTTATATAGTACCAGGCAGGTGCCAGGCACAGTGCTAAAAGCTTTACAAATATATCATTTCATCCTCACAACAGCCCTGGGAGGAGGGTGCTATTATTAATTCTATTTTACAGTTGAGGAAACTGAGGTTAAGTGACTTACCCAGAATATACAGCTAGACTATGTCTGAGGCTAGATTTCAACTCAGGGCTCCTATCTCCAGGCCCACAGCACTACCTAGACATCACCACTTTTGCCTTTATGTCCCCCAAAGCTAGGACACTGCCTGGAATATGGTAGGATAGTAATAAAGCTTATAGATTATTGGTGTCCTATTTGCCCCCTCCCCCATATCCACTCTATCCTCCCCACCCCCTCCCCGGCCTGTAGAAGTGCCAGGAACATGAAAATCCAGAATAAGTAAAAAGCCACCTAAGGCCAAAGACCCTTCTTACTTTACCTTGCTACGTTCTCTTCCTTTCTCCTGAAAGTAGAATCCTAACTAGGTTTGCCAGTTTCCTGTTCATTGTGACTAAATTTAGTAAGGTTGGTAATAATAACTAGCATTTACATGGTACTTTAAGGTTTGTAAGATGCTTTTGCGTGTGTTATCTCATTCTATCCTCACAACAATCCTGTGATAGGAGCTATTGTTATTCCCATTTTACGGATGGGTAAACTGAGTCAAGCAGAAGTTAAGTGACTTGCTTAGGGGGACACAGCTAGGAAGTGTCTGAGACCTCTCACTCTCATCTGCAATGGGAGGCCTTCATGCTCTAGGACCCTCTTGGATGCTACTGACTTGGGCCATCCTGTCCCTGGCACCACGAGCCCCTCACAAGAATTATGATGCTGCCCACGACGGGTGGGCTGCATCACCACGTGATCTTTCCGACCCCTGGAGCACTGATTCTCTTGTTGCCCACTCTAATTAGCAATTGGTATTTCTCTGGTCCTAAGGCTAGCTAAGTGCTGCCTCCTACTCCCCTAATCCCTATGATTCAGAGCTGCTTTCTGCCTCGGGATAAACTCCTTTCCCTTTCAACCTTTCCCTGAACTGTAATCCCTAGTCTAGCTCAGTCCTCCGCCTCCAGGGTCCCTGGGCTCCTCTGCCCTCCCTTCTCTGCCGTACCCTTTGCAAACTCTGCTCTATCATTAACAGACTCTCTTCCTTCCGAGAGCTTGGGTTCTCAAATTCTTTTCCGACTTCTGGTCCTCACAGAAGGCGACGCTTCTGGTCCTGACACTCTCTAGAAGATGCTTTATCCTCGACAGACAGTGGCAGCAGTGCTGGATTTGAATTCAGGACATCGGGCCTTGTGGTATTTGTGACCCAGGGCAAGTCACCCCAATTCTCAAGCTTCAATTTCTCCCCCCGTAAAATGGGAGTAATGGTACTTTTAGTTTAATTCTGCAAGCATTTATTAAGCTCCTACTATATATAAGGCACTGGGAGAGGTCCAGGGGATGCAAATACAAAAGCACAACAAAATTGTGCCCACCCTCAGTGAGCTTGCATTCTGTTGTTGTTCTTCAGTGGGGTCACTCACATCTGACTCTTTGTGATCCCATTTGGGGTTTTCTTGGCAAAGATCCTGGAGCGGTTTGCCGTTTTCTTCTCCAGCTCATTTTACAGATGAAGAAACTGAAGC
>NW_020954648.1:2194199-2229276 GCF_900497805.2 Vombatus ursinus | reverse complement strand
TTGCCGTTTTCTTCTCCAGCTCATTTTACAGATGAAGAAACTGAAGCAAACGGAGTTAAGTGACTTGCCCAGGGTCATACAGCTAGTAAGTGTCTGAGGTCAGATTTGAACTCAGGTCCTCCTGACTCTGGGGCCTTTGCTCTATTCACTATACCACTGAGCTCCCCGTATAATATGAACACCAATAAATTAAATAGGGAGTGAACACTAATAGCAGGGTGGGCACACACACACACACACACATACACACACATGGCTGTGGCACAGCTGTACAAGGGCTTCATTATTCTCAACTCATGGAGACATGTACATAGACATATTCCTGTATACACGCATACTCATTCCACATTCATCACTACCGAAGTTTTCTCTGTTTCATCATCTCACTCTCTTGCCCTCTGTATCTTACTCTCTGCCTCTCAGTCTACGTCCTTCTCTTGTTTCTCCATACACTCATGCACACACACACATGCACATGTACTCGTACACACATATTTGCACATGCATACACACACACACACACACACACTCATGGTGGCATGATGGATGGAGCACTAGACCAGGAGTCAGGAAGACCTGAGTTTGCACTGGGCTTCAGATACTGATTAACTGTGGGACCTTGAGCAAGTCACTCCACATCTCTCTGCCTCAGTTTCCTCATATGTAAATGGGGGTAATAATAGCACCTACCACAAAGAGATGTTATGAGGACTAAATAAGATAATATTTGTAAAGCTCTGTACAAACTTTGAAGTGTTATATAAAAGCTATGACAATGAGGTAAGGTACCATATACATACTAGCCCAAGAAAAGTAGGAAGCCAAACTGTAGGAAGCCAAATCTGGCTTCTTGCATCCTTAACTTCTATCTCTTTTTGAATACCAGAGATTTTCTTTTGGTGAGGCAATTGTGGTTAAGTGACTTGCCCAGAGTCACATAGTTAGTGAATGTTATGGGTCTGAAGTCAAATTTGAACTCAGGTCCTCCTAACTCCAGGGCCTGTGCTCTATCCACTGTGCCACCTAGCTGCCCCCAAAGATTCTTTTAGTAGGGTCCCCAAGCTAGCACCTTCCACCTGGGCTATTGGGTCTCATTCTTATCACCAACTGCCTGGTAAATGTAAGCTGGGGGTTTTTAGGATAATAGGCTGTCAGAGCTGGAAAAGAGCCTTAGAGATGAGCTCACAGTGGCATAGAATTTGGAAGGGGCCTCTGTGGCCATCTACTTCAACCCAGACACGAACACAGGCTAATTTGGGTTGGAATGATGAAATGAAGAATTGCAGTTACAGAATCACTCAATCCCAGGTTAGAAGGTACCAGAAGAACAACAACAACAATTACTACTACTACTACTAATATTACTACCACTAATAATAATAATAATACAATAACAACAACAACACAGTTATCGCTTCTTCATTGTGACTTTCCTCATCCCGGTTCTGATATATCATAGGTCAGCATAAGAAATTAAATGGAAATTTTGGGGGAGTTTTTCAGAAGCTACAGACCACACATAAAGGCCGGCAGACAACACAGAGCCTATGACCAAATACTTAGCCCAGATTTGACAGTAAGGTGCTGTAAACACCCCATAAAAGAAAAAGCCAAAATTCTGACTTCTTCTCTGGTATGAAGGGAGGGACAAAAAGATTTTACATGGATTTTGCAGATCACAGGGTAGCACCATACCCCTCCACCAAGATTTGGAAAGGATGATTGTAAAAAGAATCCCTTCTACAGCCTACACAAGAAGAGGTTAGTTTGCCTTTGCACAAAGACCTCCAATGACAGATGCAGCTCATTTCACTTTTGGACTGTTCTGATTGTTATCTAATTATACAGCTCTGATTTCTTAGTCCAGCCCACTCATTTTACAAATGAACCTCAGGCTCTCTCTCTGTAAAATGAGGGTGATAAAGTCTTTTAGAGTAGTAGACCAATTTGGCAAAATGATTTGATTGAAAAATCAATCAATCAATGAACCAGTATTTATTAAGCCCTTATGCCAAGCATTATGCTATGCAATGGGGATACAAAGACAAAAATGAAGCAATCCCTGCCCCTCAATAAGCTTACATTCTATCAGGGAAGATGGCGTATACATAAAGAAGCATGTATGAAATAAATAAAAGGTAAATTTTTAGAGAGAGGGCACTAAGAGCTGGTAAAAGGATCAGAAAATGTATAAAGTAGAAGAAAGTGTTGCTTCTACTTGGCTTTAGATACTGTGTGACCCTGAGCAAGTCACTTAACCTCTCTCTGCTTCAGTTTCCTCATACATAAAATTGGGATAATAATAGCACCTACCAGAAAGAAATGTTTGATAAGCAGAGTTTTGAAGGTAATGAGGAATTCTAAGAGGTAGAAGTAAGGTAGACATGAGGACAGCCATTGCAAAAGCATAGAGATAGAAAATGGAATGTCATGTGTGAGGACTACCTGAGTTCAAGTCCAGCCTCAGATCCTGGGCAAATCACTTAACTTCTGATTGCTTCAGTTTCTTCATCTGCAAAATGAGATAATGGTACTACCTGCCTCCCAGGATTATTATGAGGATCAAATGAGATAATATTTGTAAAGTGCTTTTCAAACATATAAATGCCATGATGATGATATAATAATAACGGTGAACACCAAAGAGACTAGTTTGGCCGGACCATAGAATGTGGAAAGGGGAATAATATATAATAGGGTTGGAACAGAAGGTTAGGGGCAGATTGTGAAGGGTTTTAAAGGCTAAAGAAAAGAGCTTAAATTTGGTCTTAGAGGAACTAGGGAATCATTGGTGTTTATTGGGTAGGGGATTGATATGGTCGGACCTGGACTTTAGGAAGTCATGTGGTGAATGAATTGGAGAGAGAAAAGCTTTGAGGCAGGGAGACCAATTAAGAAGTAATTGTGCAGCTGAGAGTTGAGGAGGATGGCTGATTGGTGGGACTTGATTAGGAAGTGAACTAAGCATGGTACTGGGTGAGTACAGATAAGGGGTCAGATCCAAAAGATATTGTGGAGACAGAAACAGTGATAATAGGTAACCGTTTGGTGAGGAAGAGTGAAAGGTCAGAGGTAACACTAAAGTCCTGAACCTGGATGACTGGAAGGATGTTGGCACCCTTGGAAACAGAGAAGTTTGGATAGGGAAGTGGAATTATTTCTTAGGAAGGAAAATCTATAAATCACTATTACCGTATTGTTACATTCATATTAGTACTTCACAGTTTTCAATGCACTGTCACATAAACTGTCTCAATTAATTCTCAACTCTGTGAAATAAGTGGATTATTAATATTAGTAAACTCATGATAAATTCACACTTATAACACACCCTGATTTATAACTCCCACCCTCCAAGCACATCTGCTTCTAAAAGATTTTTATCATGCTTAACATAGACCCACATATAATGTCCTAGACTTTGGAAAAATTATTGAATTTGAAGTCAGGGACTGTGAGTTTAAATGACTACTTATGGGACCTCAGGCAAATAATTTTTTCCCTTTTGGGGACTCAATTTTTTGATCTATAAAATGAGGGGAGTTAGCCTTTAAGGTTCGTTCCACCTATAAATCTATGGGTCTATGATCCTTTGTTTTCTCCCTTTACATAACGCACATGTTATGGATGTTAAATTATGGTATTTTGAATGGGACGCCATTTCCTCCATCCAAATCAGAACCTACTTGCTTTTAACTTAGGTTAGCATTTAAAATAAGGTAGAATGTAATGACAGAACAGTAGTATAACAAGCTTGTTTTTTTTCTCATTACTGTCATTATTGGGGGGATAAAAGGGAACTACCAAGAAATTCCCCCTCTATTTATTCTCTAGTTTAAAAAATAATTTTCCCTCTAGCAAATTTGGTCCAATGTGCTACCTATGTAGATGACATAGAATTGAAAAAAAGTTCACATCTTTCCCTGATTTCAGAGTCATTATCATGTCTCTGTCAACGTTCCAAGACATAATGGGATGTGTTCAGCTGATTTATCCAGCAAACTAGAGACATTACCCCGCCACACACAAACCCAAGGAGCAAGAGAAGAAGACACATGGCGGCAAGAGTGGGGCTAATAAAATTTATTCCCGCTAACGAGGGAATGACCTATGCCATAACTCAACCTGAGCAGCTGGGCCACTGCCTCCAAGCTCCTGCTAGAACACACAAACTTAATCATTGTGGCGTTTCCCAGCTTCAATTACAGTCCTGGTGGTGGCTGAGGTTTTGTGCTATGAACTCTGGGAGAGAGAGTTGGAACTGTGGGATTAATGGGCTGTGTGGGATTTATCTTCCCTTGACAGAGGAGTGATACTAATGGATGCACCAGTAAAGAGAGGCAGATGTTGGGGACTTTTTGGTTAGCATCTTTCTTTCATGATACTGAGAATATTTTCCTTTCTTCTTTCTCCATTAAAAAAAAAAGTCTGTGTTTGACTAATTGAAGGGAAAAACAAACTAAAAATCCCATTCGGTCAGTGTGGACAACAGCATCGTTTGAATTCTGTTCCTCTTGCTGACCTAGTCCTGCACAGTGTTCCGAAAATCAGACCCTTCACAGGACACTGTAACACAGCCATTGGCTTGTCTGGGCCAGTTAGCTCAGCAGGTTAGAGTGTGGTGCTAATGAGGCCAAGGTTATAGGTTCAACTACCACAGGAGCCAATTAGTTTTGCCCTGTTTTCTCAGCCAAGGACAGATTGTACCCCTATTCCAGCAAGTCATTTCACAAATATAGGCTGTTGATCACAACAGGGATTGGATGAAAGAGTGTGGCTGGCTCAATGCAACCCATCCCCACTATCTGATTCTTTTTCATTCAACTTGCATTTATTGAACCCCTACTCTGGGCAAGGCACCATGCAAGGTACTTCCTGGGGGTACAAAGACATGGTACTTGCTTTCAAGAAGTTTGCGGTCTTGTCGAAGAGATGATGACTGCATAAATAACCATTGTGTAAGACCGAAAACAAGAGGTGCCCTAAGAGAGAGACAGACATAGCTCATGTCCTACTTAGGGTGGGTCAATAGCATTGATTTCTTGAGTGAAGAACAGGATGTTATCATTATTACTGAAAGACCATTCTGGGAGGCGTGCAATTGGCTCACAGATAGTCATGAAGCCCATGTCAAAAGCAATATTGTGTATGTGGGTATAGGTACACACGTAAGCATGTATATATGTATTTATACACATGTATATAGGTATATGTCTCTCTCTCTATATCTGTCTGTATACATCTCTGCATGTGCATGCATGTGTGTGTGTGTGTGTCTGTATAAACTATTTGAGGAGAACATTTGGTGGGTTCCAGGTAGCTAAGTGTGTATATTTATGTGTCCATGTTGGCACAGTGGGCAGAGTGCTGGTTCTAGAGTGAGGAAGATCCCTCTTCCTGAGTTCATATCTGGCCTCAGACTCTTACTAGCTGTGTGACCATGGGCTTAACCACTTAACCCTGTTTGCCTCAGTTTCCTCATCTCTCAAATGAGCTAGAGAAGGAAATGGCAAACACTCTAGTATCTCCTCCAAGAAAACCCCAAATAGCAT
The DNA here is from genome assembly GCF_900497805.2 of Vombatus ursinus. Classification (NCBI taxonomy): domain Eukaryota; kingdom Metazoa; phylum Chordata; class Mammalia; order Diprotodontia; family Vombatidae; genus Vombatus; species Vombatus ursinus. The sequence continues at coordinate 2,223,724 of NW_020954648.1, read as the reverse complement.
CACAAAGAGCCAGACACGTCTCAACAACAACAACAACAACAACAAACACAACCACCACCACCACAACAACAACATTATTTTGGCAAATGGCAAGCGTCAGGTCCAAAATGTTCTTAAAAAGCAATGGCTGTCTTTTTAAATGTCATTTCCCAATTGGAGGGTTGGGAAAGAAAAGAGGAGAGAATATTGAGGCCTGTGGATAGCTCAGATTAGTTAATCAATTGACAAGCATGTATCAAACATTTCTAAGTGACAGGCACTGTTCTAGGAAATGGGCATGCAAATTTAGAAGCTAATTTCTTCCCTTAGGCAACTTATACTCTCTTAGGATGTAATAATTTGAGTTGGATATATTTTGGCATAGTATAGTGGTGCGCGTGTGTGCGTGCGTGTGTGTGCGTGTGTGTGTGTGTGTGTGTGCAATCCCCAGGATTCTTTAGGCTAAGCTTTTTCAGTAACCTATTCGTCTAAGGAGGTTACCGTGGCAGTGGCTGTGACCGGCTGGCTCTCTTCCGTACACATTCATTTCCTCCACAATCTCATTGAGAAAGACACAATAAAGAATCATTCTGAGATAATGCATTAGTAACTAAGTGGATGGGCTCTTTATTCACAACTTGCATCTCTTCTGGATGGTACACACACAGCCAGAACAGCTTGGGTCATCCCTTACCTGGCCTGTGACTCAGAGAGGAGCCAGTTCTATCGCTTCAACAAGGGAAGAAGGAGGTCAAAATAAGGAAAACCTGATAGATTCAGAATAATATGGCCAAGGGAGTCCCCGCCCCCCTGCCCCCCCACCATATTTAGAGTTTTGTGTCTCCCTGTCATAGGAACTTGGATTTTCTCTTATTCTGTCAGAGAGAAGTGATCATTCTCATAAGCTAGAAATCTAACCTCATTTGAGTTTTATAAATAATAATAATAAATAACAACAATAATAGTTGCATCAATATTATTATGGATAATGATAATGACAGTATAGGGACTAAGCAGGTGATTTCATTGATCTAAAAAATTTCTAGGGGCAGGTAAGTGGCGCAGTGCAGTCAGGAGGACCTGAGTTCAAATCCAACCTTGGACACTGGACACCTACTAGCTGTGTGACCCTGGGCAAGTCGCTTAACCCCAATTGCCTCACTTAAAAAACAAAACAAAACAAAACAAAACTTCTAGAAAAGAAAACTTCTTCTACCATTGCAAAGGATAGCTAGGGTGATACAGTAAATAGAGTGCCTGGCTTAGAGTCAGGAAGATTCATCATCCTGAGTTCAAATCTAGCTCAGATATTTACTAGCTATGTGACCCTGGCCAAGTCCGTTAACCACATTTGCTTCCATTTCCTAATCTATAAAATGAGCTGGAGAAGGAAATGGCAAACTACTCCAGTATCTTTGTCAAGAAGACCCCAGATGGGATCACAAAGAGTTGGACGTGATTGAAAAATGACTGAAAAACAGCCTTCACTACAACTGAAAGTCTTAGACTAGAGCCCTTAGAGCTTGAGTGGCTCTCCCCAGATCACACAGCCAATAGTTGTCAGAGGGAGGACTGGAAGACAGATCATCCTGGCTCTGCGTCTCTACTGCACCGTGCCGATATAAGTGATATTCTTATACATTTCGGCCAAACCACTCAGCTCACTCTGCCCTGTATTCCACAGTGCAGCAGTTTATTTCCTACCTTCGGACTTTAGTATATATGATTCCCCCGTGCTTTATCTGCTTTTCCTCTACATTTTTACCTCCCTGACCCTCTAGCTACTTTCAAGGCCACTTCCCACATGAGGCCCTTAAGTAGCCCCAGCCTCATTGTTAATGCTACTCCACCTGATTTTGTATTTATTTTTAATTACTTACTTTTGTATGTAAGTAGAATGCAAGCTTCTCAAAGGCAGGTTTTACTTTCTACTTGGTGTTTCTGGCACCCAGCATCTAGTCCAGAGTAGAAACTTAATAAATTATTCTTGAACTGAACTGAATTATAGAACCCATAATGCTTTCAGGTTTGCAAAGTACTTTATGAGTGTGATCTCTTCTGATAAATACACATCTGTTCTCTAGAAGACCCTTTTTCTTTCCAAGGGGCCCAGCATCTTCTGTTATCCCTAAGAGGACTGGTGCCTGGCAACTGTGCTGTGGGAGCCTCCCAAGAGGGGGCTGCATTTTGGGCGGCTGCCTCTGCTGCCAGGTATATTTATGGAATCCGCTGGGGTCAGTGGATGCACGGGAGATATGATTTCCCATAAATGGGGGATCATTATCATTCCCCACCACAGAAAGCTTTACAATTGGAATCTGCACTTAGACAAGAAAGGTTACAGCTTATCTGATCAATACCTCCCTTTTAAAAAGAAATCCCCACATGCGCACTTCCATGATTAGCCACTTACTAGGTAGGTTTGCTGTGGTGAGCTGGGAGTGGGTATATGAGTGCATGTGAAATAATGATGGGGAATTTGAGGCAACAATCTGGGAAGGGCCTGAACCTTATCCTCCTCCCATCTTCCTTTCCATTTCTCCTCCATGTTCTCTTGCCTCTATATTCCCTAATTAAATGGCCTCAGGGTAGTATGAACTTGGGCACTGAGCACTAGCTTGAGGCCCAAAAAGAACATTTTGGGGGCTCATCCCATTCAACTTTTGTCTTTCTACCAGCAGTCATAGAAGGCTAAGAGTGTAGAGTGTCTACTCATACTTTTAGCTATGTGGCCCTGGGCAAGTCAAGGTCTCTGAACCTTCATTTTCTCATCTGTAAAATGAATGGATCAAAGCCTATGACCTCTAAGATTCTTTCAAACTCTAAACCTATGATTCTATGATTAATTAATTAAATAATCAAGCCTATGATTAATGACAGGATTGTTCATGAAGGAGTGTTTACTTCTCTGGGTTTTCTCTGAGTGTTCCTTTTCTTGATTCTTTTTTTCCCTCGTATTCTAAGTCTCCTGAGAGAGTAAATCTTAGAGTCTTACCCTAGGGTCAAACCCTCACCTGAGTTCAGATCCCACAGTTTTTGTTTTTTCCTTTTTTTTATTGTGAAGGTAGAAAGAGTCTTGGCCTGGGAGTTAGGAAATTTGTGTTTGACCTCATGCAAGTCACCACCTCCCTTGATGCAGTTTTCTCCTCTGTAAAATGAGGGCATTGGAGTAGATGATTTCTGGGGTCCCTTCCTCCTGCTATAAAGCTATGATCCTGTAAATATGGGATTCTAGTCCAGAATCTGATAACTAGCTCTATGGACCATACCACACAGTAGGCACTATTTTCTACCTTGGTTTTTTTTTTTCTTTTTTCCATCTAGGATCTGTGATCATCTACCAGTATAAGGGAACTCCAGGTAGGAAAACTCCCTTCAGGGGTACTGATGGGCAACTCCTCTGTAACACACAGGCGTCTTAGAGGAGTTCTTCAGCTTTTTTTGTGTCATGGGACCCTTTGGCAGTCTGATTAAACTTATAGACCCTTTGTCAGAATCACCTTTTTAAATGCATAAAATAAAATAAAAAATAAGATTACAAAAGAAACTAAACTTATGGAAAAAATGTATTTTTTCCCCTAGTCAAGTTCACAGATCCCCTAAAATCCATCTATAGATCCCTTGGGAGTTCATGGACCTCAGGTGAAGAACTCCCATTGTAGAGTGGTCTTGCGACACCAAGAGCTTTAGTTACTTGTTGGCTAACATAAGTAGCATGTGTAAGAGGCAGGAGTGAAACCCAAGCTTTTCTGTTGCCAAGGCTTACCTGTTAGCCCACTGTGGCTTCCTTTCTACCCCTTGTTCAGGGTGCACAAGTGCCTTGTCTTATCAACCACTGTCTCCCATGTTTTCCCTCCATAGCCTCAGGGAAGGCAGTATCTCTGTCCATGAGCCAGGGCCACCTACACCCAGCAAGATGAGTCTCTGCACAGAATGAGGCCAGGCTTCTGTTAACTTCCCCACTGGAGAGCCATTGGGCTGTTCATCTTCCGTTGTCCTCAACCTCAGCCTTTTATTGTCCTGGCCAGGGGCTGGGAGCCAGGAACTCATACTCCTTTACTGGCAGAGTTTGGACAAGTCCCAATTCCCTTTCCTCCTATAAAATGGGATGGAGACAATTACTCCCAGGCTCCCGGAGCTTAGGAAAGGTGCTCTGGTTTTTATGTTGATGGAGTACTTTCAGCTTCCAAGTCCTCAGGACAAAGCTGAGCATTATTAATCCCATTATGGGAGAGAGCAAGATGAGTGAAGTTTACTCAGAAGAGTGTCTCTTCATTACACTGGGCAGCCAGGAATAACCCAGGCAGCAATAAATCCCCTCAAAGATCAGGTTTAACTTTGTGTATGTTACCCTTGGGGTGAGAAGGTAAGTTATTCGCCCAGCACCAGTCATGATGATATTAATAGTAATAGCTAATATTTATAAATCACTTACTATGTGCCAGGCACTGCGCTAAGTGCTTTACAATTCTTATCTCATTTGATCTTCCCAATAACCCTGGGAGGTAGATGCAATTAATGTCCCCATTTTACAGATGAAGAAATGGAGGCAGATAGAGGTTAAGTGACTTGCCCAGGATCAATCACACAGCTGTAACTGTCTGAGGCTGGATTTGAACATGGACCTTCCTGATTCTAGGCCCAGCATTTTATCTACTCTGACACTATCACTTACTACCCTTGTGACTTGGGCTAGTTGCTTAACCTCTCTGGGTCTCAGTTTCCTCATCTGTAAAATTTGGATCTAAGGTCCCTTCCAGCTCTGTGTCTGTGATCCCCTATGACCCATGGTTTCTTACATCCCGTCCTCCTTCTGACTCATCATAGCAGCACACATTATTACAAGGCAGATTGGAGGTTAGGAATACTGCCTATGGCTATGAGTACACCTGGGTATTTCTCTGGAGGGGGAAAGGTAACTAGACTCCATGAATACAGCCCATGACGTCGGCCTTATTAACTCTGGCCATTAACCAGCTCGGATAACTGGCCTTACAAAGACCTGTTTAAGTGTGGGTTCTTCTGAGGTCCCTTCCAAATATGAAATGCTATAATTATGCTGCTGAGGCCAGTGAGCAAAGGTGTTGTAAGTGCTGGGCCCAGGAAGAAACTCCCCGGTTTTAGGATAGGGAGGTGAGACTAGAAGCAAGTGGTGGATCTGGGAAATGGGCCAGCGGGGGGAGAGGGAGGGAAGGGATTGAACAGAAGAGAGGGTCCTGTGTTCCCCTCCCTCCTCACCCTCTCAGATGCAGGATGAGCTGAGGGTGGAGGGATGCTCATTAGCTCCTTTATGATTACAGCCAGAGCAGGGGGTCTTAGCCTTGTTTGTGTCGTAGATCCCTTGGGTGGTCTGGTGAAACCTATGAAACCTTTCTCAGAAAAAAATGTTTTTAAATAATGGAAGGAAATGCTAAATTTCAGTTAAAGATCAGTGAAAATAAGGATGTAAATTTTTTTTTCCCATTCAAGGTCACAGACTCCTGAAATCTCTCCACAGACCCCTTGAAAGACTGTGGACCCCAGGGGAAAAATCTGTAGACTAGAGGTTTCAGTACTCTAGGAAAGGCTCTGCTTCTCTCTAGCCTCTATCTCACAAAGTGAATGCTCCAAATACGCTCTCTCTGTTCACTCTCCTGAGGACAGTGCCCAGGGCACATTGCACTGGGACACAGCTGCTCTCCCCTTAAATCTTGGCATCCATCTTCAAACCATTTCTCAGCTCTACCCTAGAACCCTACGTGGCTACCACTGGGGAGTAGCATTGTCTGCCTTTTAAATCCGGCTTTCTGTGATGGTGGAGATTTTTGGAGTGTAAGTCGCTCAGCAGAGTGGGAGCAATTTCCCTGTAATTGGTAAAGTAACCGTAACAACTCTGTCATTTGTATGTAGCGACACGTAATTGCACGGTAACCTTTGCTGCTGAGGCAGGAATGAAGCGAGGTAAGCTATTAGATTTTAATTCCGAGGGTCAGCTCTGGCTTCTCTAAGCTGCAGCTGCTTTGGCTTGGTGGGCTCCCCGTGGAAAGATGCTCCAGTGGGAGACCCTCTGGGACAAAAACAGGGTGGGACCTGCATGATGGCCAGGTTGCTAGCTACCAGTGTGATCTCTTGTCCATATTGTACTACAGAATCCCCGGCATCTTAAAGGTTCTCTGGTCCATTCCCCTGCTTCCTAACTCATAGCCTCCCTTATAGGGTCATAGGTCCATCTAGAGCTGTAAGGAGTCCCAGGGGTCGTGTAGACCCACCAAGGACAAGTAACTTGCCTATGGTTATACAGCATGAAACAAGATAGGACCCAAATCTTCCTGACTCCTAGACTGGTTCTCTCTCTGCTGTGCCATACTCTCTCTCGTTCAAGCTTATTTAAAGAGCTCTCGTCAAAGAGATTCAGTGTCTCCTAATGTAGGTGAGTGGGAATCACAGAAGGGATTCCTAAATCTTAGTAGTTATCATAACAACTCCTAATTCAAAGGAATTTAAATTCACAAAGCACTTTCCTCAAAACTCTATGATGTAGGAAGTACAACTTAGTGAATACTTTTCTATCCTCAATCTTTCATCAAGTATATTATTCTTAAAGTAATAGTTCAGTACTTGGTTTGAGATCTTGCCCTCCCCACATGATATGAGGGGCCTCTCATTCCATGGCATCCTTGTTCTAGGGTACCTAGGTGGCGAAATGGATAGAGTGCTAGACCTGGCATCAGGAATACCTGAGTTCAAACCTGGCCTCAAATACTTGCTAGCTGTGTGATCTTGGGCAAGTCACTTAACCTTGTTTGCCTCGATTTCTTTATCTGTAAAATGAGTTAGAGAAGGAACTGGCAAACCCCTCCAGTATTTTTGCCATGAATACTCCAAATGGGTTAAAAAAAGAGCCAGATATAACTAAAACGATTGAACAACAAATTCCTTGTTCTCCATGCAGGAGCCACCTAACCTGCTGAAACCTTTCATCTAGATCAGGGGTTCTTAACCTTGAATCTATGGACTTAAAAAAAGATTCAATAACAATTTCAATTAAAGTATTTCAATATAATTGGCTTCTTTTGTAATCCTATGGATTTTATTTTATGCATTTAAAAACATGACTCTGAGAAGGGGTCCACAGGCTTCACCAGACTACCAAAGGGGTCTGTGACACACCAGAAAAGGTTAGGAACTTCTGTTCTAGGTCTTTTTTTTTTAATCCATTAACAATTATTTATTAAATATTGATGTTCATTTGTACCAGTGGAACACTCTGATCATCTGCCTGTTGTCCCTCACTTTTTTCTGATGGCACATTTCTTCAGGGATGATCCTTAAACTACTTTTTGTATAGAGGTCATCCCTGAAAACCTGTCATAGTTTGGTCAAGCCCGCCATAATCTCTCCATTGTCCTTTGGGGGTTTCTTCAGTTCCTCAAAGATTGTGATATTTCAAGACTTGTAATACAGCAGCATGACTGGGAGAACATTCATGTTTAAATGAGTCTTTGCTCCAGGAATTTAGGATGACTGAAAACATTATGCATTTTCTCAAGCCTAACTTCTCAGACTTTATTTCCCTTGCCTGCAACATGTGAGATCATGATGCAGTGTTGCCTACCTCATGTGGTTCTTGTGGTGAAAGCTCAAAAAAAGATGGCTTAGCATTTGAAGGTTTTCCAAGCACTTTTAGCTATATTGTCTCATGTAAACCTCATTACAACTCTATGAGATAGGTATTATTGTTCCCCTTTTATAGATGGGGAAACTGAGGCTTGGGTGGGATCATAGGATCTTTGATTTAGAGGTAGGAAGTATTTCAGAGGTCATTTAGGAAGTCCCCCTCACAAAGAAATTGAAGTATGTCTTGTCCATGGTCACACAGCTGATAAATATCAAAGGTGAGATTCAAGCTGAAGTCTTGACTCCAGATCCAGTGCTCATTCCATTCTCAAATGATTCCTCTCCACACCTTAAGTTCCAAGAAGAAACATGAATTATTATTATCTTGTGGTTTATAGATGAGGAAACTGAGGCTCAGAAGAGCTTAATAACATGGTCTTAATCATATAGCCAGTAAAGCTTCAGGCATTTTCTCAGGTTGTCCTCCATTCCCAGAATGCTCAGTTGACTTCCTGGACTTTCTTTAAGCCCCAACTAAGATCCCATCTTTTGTGAGAAGCCTTTCCTAACCCCTCTTAATCCTAATGCCTTCCCTCTGTAGTTACTTCCATTTATCTTCTTTATAACTTGTTTGTACATATTTGTTTGCTTGTTTTCTCTCCCATTAGATCGTAAGCTCCTTGAGGGCAGGATCTGTCTTTTGCGTCTTTTTGTGTCCCCAGTACTTAGCACATTTCTGGAACTTAATACATGTTTATTGATCAATTGAAGTATCAGAGTTGGAATTTAAATCCTGACTCCCCCTTAGTGCTAGTATCTTCCCCTTTGTGGATTATCTCCGATTTATCCTGTATGTATCTTGTTTGTACGTAGTTGTTTGCAGTTGTTTCCCCTATTAGACTCTGAGGTCCTTGAGAGCAGAAACCATCTTTTGCCTTTGTACCCACCAAGCTTAGCACGGTGTAGTGCTATATAGTAGGCACTTAATAAAAGCTCACTGACTGCTAACTACTTAAGTCCAGCTAATGTGCCTACCTTACATGGTTCTTGCGGTGAAAACTCAAAAACATTAGGCAGTTTACATTTTAGCGTGTTGCCCAACACTGTGTTAAGGTCATCTGTGTCAAATGTGCCATTATGGGGTCAAAACGAACACATGGAGTCTATGCTCATTTGTTATCTCTTTTGTAATAGGTGTTTCCCTTGATAATTAAACATTATAGTATTGAACATGGCCTCGTGGCTTTCATGGCCACGTTATCCTGGAATGACATTTTCTTGCTAAGGGACATAGAGGAGAGCAGGGAGCCTTCACTGGAGCTGCTCCATGTGGAATCCAGTGCAGCTACCATGAGGGAACGTGAATGCTCTTTGCCCTCCTTCTGCACCTCTCGCTGGGTTTGCAGTTACAATTTCTGAGTTCTTGGCTCAACACATTGCTGCTGTCATCTTGTTACTAACGGGGGTCTTGAGGTAGGGCTGTACCAGGGCTAGTAACCACACAGACAGCTGTCTCCCTTCCTCTCTCTGCAATTATTAGCAGTTCCAACTTGTGAAATGACTTGAGTAGTTAACCTACGTTTCTTAGCAAAAAGAGGACCCAGGTATTTGTAAGCCTGTGCCTCTCACAATTGGTCTATGGGAGCTTTACTAACTTGGTCCCTTTCACCCTTTTTCATACTTAAGAGCACTGGACTTTGAGTTAAAAGACTTGGATTTAAATCCCAGCTCTACCATGGTACAGTGGCAAGAATACTAGTTTTGTAGTCAGAGAACCTGGGTTTGAACCCGATTTTGGATGCTTACTTCCTGTGTGACTTTGGGCAAATCACTTTACCTCCCCAGGCCTCAGTTTCTATATCTGTAAAATGAGGAAGTTGGATTAGATGTCCTCTGTGGTCTAGAGCACTAGAAAACTAGAGTTTTCTTAAAACCCTATTTATGACCTCTGTGTTGAAGGGTGAATCACTTTATTTCCCTACCCATAAACTGAGGGGGTCAGACTAAATGATCCCTGAGCTCCCTCTGAATGCTCTAAAGTCTGTTTAAACTCCCAGTTCTATCAACTATAACTCGATGGTCAGTTTATAACTTGACTCTTTAAATTCTCCCATGTCTGCTGACCCACACTTAGTTACTCACCCACTTTGGTGGGAAAGATCTATGGGACTTAAAGGTCACATTGAGAAGATTCAATGAATGTTGCCTTTGTCCTTCTCCTGGGCAGGGAGTTATCTCTCTCTCTCTCTCTCTCTCTCTCTCTTCCTTCTTTCTTTCTTTCTTTCTTTCTTTCTTTCTTTCTTTCTTTCTTTTTTTCTTTCTTTTTTTTTTTTTTTTTTTTTCTTTCTTTCTTTCCTTTCTTCCTTCCTTCCTTCTTTCTTTCCTTCTTTCCTTCTTTCCTTCTTCTTTCTTTCTTTCTTTCTTTCTTTCTTTCTTTCTTTTTCTTTCCTCCAAGAAAGGAGTAAGATGAAAAACATATGGAATCAAATGTCTGTATCCTGGACCAGCTAGGTGGTACAGCGGATAGAGCACTGGCCTTGGAGTCAGGGGAACCTGAGTTCAAATCTGACTTCAGTCACTTGACACTTACTAGCTGTGTGATCCTAGGCAAGTCACTTAACCCTGATTGCCTTGCCAAAAAAAATGTCTATATTCAGAGCCTACCAAGAGGTTCTAATGTAGGAATCAAATTTGACCCCATAGAAAATATTGAGACTTGAGGGTTGAAACCCATGGTTGAATCATGGCTCCTACATGAATATGGCTTAGTAAAATGAAATATTAGATAAAATATATTTCTTTTTCTCCTTTTCTTTTTTCTTTATCTTTCTCCTTCCCTCTCTCATTTTCTCTCTTCCTCTGCTCTTCTCTTCCTCTCTCCCTTTCTTCCTTCCTTCCTTTTTCTGATTATGATTCGTTTCTTTGGGAGCACTGGTTCCAGAAGTGTGCAAGGCATCTTTGTCTGCCCCTTGCAAATAGAAGATAGTGGCATCCTGCAAGGAATTTTCTCTTTCCATCGCCATGGTGCAATGCACGCTTCTAGATGTTCTATTAGACAGTGATAGACAGTGAGGAAATTGATCTCAAGGGCAGAGAGCATCTGATGTCGGTTCTGGAAATGTATTAGGCGTCAAGCATGGCATGGTATGCCTCTGTTAGAAGAAAATCCTGTGAAGCTGGCAGTGACCAAGCAAGAGCAGGGCCAAGGGCATGCTGGATGGAAAGCAGAATGCCCTGGGGACACTGAGGCCTGGTTCTGTGGATTGTCCTCACATTGGAGCCATGGGCGAGTAACCCTCAACTCTCAAAAATCCCACCAATGTTTATAAAACCCTACTATGTACTTGGACCTAGAGATATAAAGATAAAAGGAGCATAACTCCTGAGCTCAAGGAACTTAAATTCTATTGGGGGGAGGGTTCAGGTGGGGGTAAGTAGTGACATGAACAAAGATAAAACTATAATGCAAGTTCTGATTGAACTGAGGTAGAACAGAGCATCACAGACTGTTAGAGCTGGGAGGAACATTAGAGGCCACATTTGAACTCATGCCTTCCTGACTAGAGGCCTGGTACTCTATCGATTGTGCCACCTTCATTCGGTCTTAGCTTATAGATAAGAGAAGGCACCCAACTGCTATGGTACTCAAAGTCCTCCATTTTAATCTAGCAGAAAGCACTCTCAATGCTTGGAAGTCTAGAATTTTTATTCTCAGGAAAGTTAGTTAACCTTTCTGTGCATCTGATTTCTATTCTCTAAAAACAAGGAGAAGTATCTAAACCTTCTATTGGGGCTCCCATAAAGAATACTGAGATTGTGTGGGTGAAAAGTCTTTGAGTTCCTCAGGGAGAGGTGTGAGATAAAATACAAGTTGTCATTTTTCAAAAGACTTCAGTTGAGCCAAATGAAAAGGCATCTGGAGAACAGCGGGAGGAATCCTGCCAACAGCACAATGTGACATTAGACAACTTTACTCTTTCCAAATTCCCAAGCAAGGTTCCTTCTTAAAACACACACACACACACACACACACACACACACACACACACCTGAGTGACCAGATACCCGACAGATTCTGTATGTTGAGCAAGCATGGGGGTGGGGGAAGTATTTCCTACCCAAACCCTCTCTGTGACCTCCCCTTTGTCAATATAATGGAAAGTGAGCCTCTTGGAAAAACTTGGAGGATTGTTTCAATACTTCATCCTGGCAATTCACTTCACCCTGTTTGCCTCAGTTTCCTCATCTGCAAAATGAGCTAGAGAAGGAAATGGCAAACCAGTGCCAAGAAAACCCTAAATAGGGTCTCGAAGAATTGGACACGACTGAAACAACTGAACAATAACAACAAAGAGTGAATGAAAACAAAAGATTGGAGCAATAAGTCCTCTCTCCTCCCTGCTATGCTATCCAATTTGGATATGTAACGTATGTAACTTTCCACTCTTCCTGCTTCCTGCCTCCCAGTCTTGGTTAGATTCTGATCCTTGTTCCCCACTTTTGAAGTGTACTTAACTGTATGCTACCTATGCATGATAGAGGGATAGTCTTTTTATGTTTCTCTCCTGCCTTAGAAGAGTAGGATATGCACTGCATTAAAGTACTTATTTTATTATTAGAGAAAGATCTATGATTTTACATGTGTGTGAATTTCCACAGCCTGTGAAGATGGAAATCTCTCTATGCCTCAGAGTTGCTTTGGATGGTGAGGAGGAGGAAGATGATGATGGTGACGATGATTGACAGATACTCTAGGTCAATGAAATGTGCTTAATGAAGCTGGGAAAATGAAGTGAGGAATTCTGTGTGTGCTCTTTCCATTGCCCTGACTTCACCTAATTTTTCTCTTTTACCATCCTCAGCTCCTAACCATTGATGATAACTTCTGTGGCCTGGATATGAATGCACCCCTTGGTGTTTCAGAGATGGTACGTGGCATGCCCATCTTCACGGAGGACAGGGACCGAATGACCTCAGTCATTGCCTATGTTTACAAGGAGCACTCACTGGCTTTCGTGGGCACCAAGAGTGGCAAGCTGAAAAAGGTAGGAACTTTGCCAATTGGGCATCTCTGTGGTTTTGAACTACATCTTTCCTAGTTCTGCAACTGAACTGCAGGGAGACCTTCGGAAAGCCCTTTGGCCTTGTCTGTGTATCTATTTTCTATTTCCTAAAGACACCTATGGTCCTAAAGTTATTTTTCTTTGTGTCTTATGGAGCTTTATAGATACTTTGAGTCAAGAAATTGATTCCAAAGTGTCTGAATGGTTATGATCTTTTTCCTTTGTCTTCCTGCCCTGGATGGGTAGGAGATCACATCCATAGGTTTGGAGATGTAGGGAAGCAAAACTTGGTAAATTATTTTGTTGCTAAGGAAAAAGAATGATTGAAAGGAGAGTATTGTCAACCTCAGAGAGAAAAGAGTGTTGCTTGGAACCAGGTGGTTAAAAAGAGAGATGAAGAAAATAACTGGGAAACACATGGAAGAGATAGAAGAGGGCTCTGATATCATTGCTGACATAGCTAAACCCTGAATACCTTTCCTCTTTTATATGTATAAAAAAAGGTTGGCCACCAGGTGTTGGGTTTTTTTTTTTGGCCCCAGAATTCCAGAAAGAACATCTGCTAAAATGTGACAAAATGGAACAGATTGTTTTGATCTGCATTAGTGGGTGGGATAGCCCACTGATGAAATTATAGATCCTGGAAGGGTACAGGATTATTTTACGTGTGCCTAATTTTTGAGTAGTAAGAAGTTCCATTGATCCTTCATATCTTATGGGAGTTCGCTGGGACAAGCAGAGAATAAGTGCTTGTCTTCTACCCAAGGAAAAGCTGATGTAAGTTTTGGTTTGGGGAAAACCTCTAGAAAGTGGAATTGGGGCAATCCCAATAAAACATGAGCTCAGTAAGGAGGCAGGTTCAGGAACCTAGGACTAGATACACTCTAGGGTCTAATCTTTTTTATACCTTGTGCCTGGTTGGCCTGAGCTAAGGAAATGAGCTAATGATATCATAATAACCAGACAGACCTTCTGTCTTTTCCTACTTGGGGACTGATGTGAGCAAGTAATCCTAACTTTATCGGTCTTGGAGCTAGAAGTAGGCATCACCCAGCAGGCACACAACCTGTCTTACCCTGTCCTTCCTCGGGCCCAGAACACGCTCTCTAGATTTGGCTACAAGTGATGAGGTATCAGAAACTCATTGAACGGGGGCAGCTCTGTGTGTGCAATGGTTTGGTGGGGCTCCTGTGACTCTGACTATGGTGACTTGAGCTGGCAGATGCATTTGGGAATGCCAAGACTTCCATTAGGCAAGGTGAGGAAAGAGCAGAAAACATGGGAGCTGCTCATGGGGACAGTCAGGCTGCTCCCTGGGCTATGGTGCTGAATGAGGGCAGGTATATGTAGACTTGGTATGGGGCTGGTGTTGTCAAAGTTAGGGATTTGTAAATTCTCCCAGGGAAAGGCTATGCCCAATTTTTTATTGTAATCCCGTTGAGGCTTGCAGGGTATGGGTGATGCCATAGCAGTGAAGACCTCTGGTGAAATAGCATTGAGCTTTGCCAGAACACTGTCACTTCCAAATCAACCAGAACAGTTCTGTTGTGGGTTGTTAGCAGCACTGGAGCTAAATGAGCCAGGGCCATACTTTATACATGTTGTATGACATGTACCCCTTAAGCTGGCTTCCAAGGCTTTTTGTGACTGTATGTAATGTGTACCCCTTTTGTTGGCTTAAAATTGAACCACAGTCTTTGCCAACAAAAATTCTGACTGCACGTGGAGCTCAAGAAATGCTTGTTTTGCATAGGCTGCAATTGTAATTCTTTGAAAAACCTGTCATTTCGTTGATGTGTACCCCCATCCTCCTGCAGAAATTGCATGGCCTCTGTGTTTCATGAGTGGCAGTAACGAAAAGAAACTGTGACCTGGTGATGAGCCTCTCCCAACACAGAAAGGTTGTTTTTTAGATGATAGATGAACAGTCTATCTGCCACCAGGCCTGTCCTTAAAGCCTTCCCAGCTTGGTAGGGCCTGCCAGGGCTCTGTTGGCACAAGCTTTGGAAGCCTAGAGTCACCTCCATGCCATAGCAAGGCAACTGGAGAAGTGAGATACGTTAGAAATGAGGGGAAATCAGGCGAGAGGGAAACAATACTCTCTGACATGAAGAAGATACTCTGTGTTGCTTCCTTTTTCTCTATTGTATGCCTGGGCTGTGACCTCAGATCTCCAGAGGAGAAACATTCTCTACAAATTCTCAGGGATAGTATATGATACATCATATGGTACAACAGAACATTCCATTCTGGAGTAGCCAGGTCAAGGTTGTTTTATTTTAGACATTCTGTTCTCTGTAGTGTAGCCTAAAGAAAACCGAGGAGAGGACTGGAGTCAAGGTGTCTCTCTTTCATGACTGATTCCTGGAAAAGAAATGTGGGGGAGTGAAAATATATGTCAGTCATTTCCTGTTTACTCTAGGCGAAGATGGTGTGCAATAGGGCCTCATTTATTGAGAATCATGCAGTAATGAGCTAGATCCTCTTTCCCCAGATAACTGAAGTACATATCCTTAACTCCCAAAATGTTTTTATTTTTTATGAAAGTCTCTGGCATAGTTCTACGTCTTCTGTACATAGTGTGCCAAATATAATTTATCCATTTGGTATGATTGGTGATAATTACAAACATGAATTATTATACTGTGTTGAAAAGAAGTGGTGCCATCAGGAGCTATGGAAGTGTATGTGGCTGTTTGCCCCTACAATCAGTGGTCCCAGATTAGTATACTCTTTGATTCCTTGGGTTTGACTTCTGTAAACCTTCTTCCTCCTCCACTATTGGCTGCCTTCTTCCTATAACACCCTTCTCCCCCAACCTTTACCTTATTTTATTGCTTTGAATCTGCTGCCTCTGACACAAACTGGCTGTGTAACCCTGGGCAAGCCACTTGCCCCAGGCACCTCTCAAGTTACAGACAAGTTGATGGCCTCCATTGATAAAGGGAGTTTACACACCCTGGAGTTCCTCATAACCACAACATCACAGGTCTAGTCCTTTACCTTACTCTGCTGTGGTCTGGAAAACTCACTTTTTAATTTCTTTTTGGGGTGTGGTAGGGGGAGGAAAGAAGAAATAATTTTTAAAAGATTTTTTTATTTTAAAATTTATTTTCACAGTTATTATCTCTCTCCCTCTGCCATAGAACAATAAAACAAAACAAAATAAAAACAAACCCTCACAATAAATACTCAATAGTCTAGCAAAACAATTTTCCATATTACCCATGTACAAATATGCACATCTAATTCAGGATTTTAAGTCCATTGCTTCTCTGGCAGGAAGTGAAGGGTGGGATTCAACTTCAGTCCTTGGTATACTATGATTTGTCATTATATTTATCAGAGTTCTGCAGTCTTTCAATGTTTCAACATTTAATTTCCAGGGTGATAGGAGTGGAGTTATACACACCTGAAGGGAAAGAACTGAACCCTTGGTCACACAGGGGGAAATGAGCAATGGTACCCTGGAGAGGGAAGCAAAGCCTACCCAGCTACAAAACTTTGGAATGGTGGCACTTTTTAATAATATTGCCAAATTTCAGCCATAGTTCATGTGGCCAGTCAGCACGGAAGCCCCTGAGGGACCTTCTGAGTTGGGAACGGAAAGCCGGGCCTTTGGGTTTGTTGTTTGAAATAATAAAAAATGAAAGTAGCAAGTTTATTTATTTATTTTTCCCTAAACAATAGAATGTCACCCCCCCCCTTCCCCTAAACAGCCTCCATTCCTACCCCTACTCCCTTTCCTTGTAATAACTCAGGTCTACTTTTCCCAGGGGTTATCTGGACCAAAATCACCTTTGGGCAAAAGACCAGGCGTGAAAAGCTTTCATGCTGAAGAGGATTTTGCAGGAAGTTTTGTGAGCTGCTGAAAACCAGGGGGTTAGAATAATGGAAATCACAGTGCAGCCATAATTACAGAGTTGCCTTCCCTGAACCCTGTAATAATCCCCTGAGCTTATCCAGTGCCTTTCAGAGCTCTCTGCAGTATGACAGGCGACTCAGAGTGGCGAGTGTGGGCGTAAGTGGGCATGTGTATGGGTCTGAGGGTAAGGGGGTTTCAGTAGATGTTTTCAGGGGTCCAGAAGCTATGCTACATCCAGGTTCACTCTGAGGACAGCCCTCAAATTGCTGACTGTTGATTATATCCGAAAGGTGTGCATCCTAATCATTTCAGCCTTGTTTCTGATTACCATAATTTCTTGCAGACTGTATGCACATTACATGGGGAGAGTGGGGGGAGAAGGTCGGGGAACTACTAATTTAAATGTCCCCCCTTTTCTGGTTTTGTATTATGTTGTGTATGCTGTAGATGATATTGGCAGCCTATTTCAAAAGGTAAGTTTTATATGCATGTGCATGCTAGAGATATGCCATATCAATGCGACAGACGTCAGCTTTTGTGGGGTCCTTAGCCTGAAGGCACGACCTATTAAGATTTCAACCTCTGGTTTAAAAGAAAAATCTTAAGGAAAAAAATGCTATTTTGAAAGCTGCAGGTGTGTCTGCAGAGCTTATCTGAAAGCCCTTGGCATATTGGATGGGGAGTCACTAGGTCTATCCTGTCTCAGAAGAGGTGCTCTTTCTCCCCCATACCCTTTAAACCTTTCTTTCTAAACAATCTGTCTGTACATCTTTCTGTCTATTCACCTCTTGGCTTCTCTCTATACTTATCTCCAATACTTCAAGTGTCTTTGTTTTCACTTATGGGAGTGTTCCTTCCCCCTACATCAGAGGCCCTTAATCTGGGGGCCCTGAACTTGCCTTTCAAGAACTTGAATACTGATATTTCCTTTGTAATCCTATGAATTCTATTTCATTCATTTAAAAATGTGATTCTGAGAGGGGTCCATAGGTCTCACTAGCCTGCCAAAGTAGTCTCTTACACGAAAAAAAAGCTAGTAATTCCTACCAGGGGTGGGGAACCTGCAGCCTCGAAGCTACATGTGTCCCTCTAGGTCCTCAAGTGCGGCCCTTTGATGGAATCCAAAGGGCCGCACTTGAGGACCTAGAGAGCGACATGTGGCCTCAAAGCCACAGATTCCTCACCCTTGACCTAGACCTATATAAATCACAGCTCTTTCATGCTTTGAAAGAAAGTCATTGTGGGTTGCTATGGCCTCTTCAAGAAATGCTGGTCATGAGCCTCTCTGATAATAGGAATATTGGTCATCAGGCAGCAGACACAGGTCATGGCTAGATCCATTCAGTTTCCTTCCAGCCAAGTAGGACCTAGTGGGTCTTAGATCCCACTGGCATAGCCTTTGGGAACCCAGGGCTGGTCATACTAGACCCAGAAGTGAGGCAGCTAATATGCTGTGTGACCCATCGTATCTCATCATAAAATACCACTGGAGGTGGGCTGCATCTTTCCAACCAGTTTCTTCTTCTGTAAAATGAGTTGGAGAAAAATATGGCAAACCACTGCAGTGTCTTTGCCAAGAAAACTCCAAGAGGGGGCACACAGAGTTGGACATGACTGAAAAATGACTAAACAACAAACCAAACCAAGTTGGTTTGATAAATTCTGTGTGGTTTGTCCTTCGTTCTTGAAGAGGACCATGACCTCAGGAAGATGATACCATGACTTGCGAGTGAATTGGATTAAGTGAGGGAGGGCTGATGTAATAAATTATATCTCAAGGAGAATGGGAGTTCATGGTTTTGGGTGCCAAAGAATAGACAATGGCCCTTGAACCCTCCAGCATAATTCAGGGCTGCTTCTCCCAGTTCTTAATCTTTTAGACAAATACCAGAATGCTGAACATGCATGTAATACATCTGCACATATTAGCTATGATATGTATATAATATATAGCTATAGGGCCTCCATGGTTGGAAGGGAGCATTAGCATGGAATCAGAAACATTTGATAATACAAAGAAAATTTATGTTTGGATTTGGGAGATATCAATTGAATGCTGGACTTAGAGTGAGGCAGACCTGAATTTGAATCCTGCCTAAGAAATCTACTACCTTTATGATCCTAGGTAAATCATTTAACTGATGCCTGCTGCAGTTTACTCATCCATAAAATGGGGACAATTGTAGTATGTACCTCCCAGATTTGTGAGGCTAAAGTGAGATAATATGTGTAAAGTGCTTTGCAAGCCTAAAGGTTCTCTATGTCTTAGTTATTATTATTATTATATCACATACTTTCAGCAGATTTGACCACATTTTTTTCTTATCTTATTAAAAATCAGTTTACATGCATCCTCTGAGCTCATACTACCTGGCACCACAAGTGTCTTCGGTGACAGAGGAGAGATGACCAGAAAATTAAACTTTATTCCCAAAATGTATTGTTCATAAGTATATTTTTATTTGAGCATATCTATCTTCTGTGTCTAAGCCATTGACCAATTCCGGTCATGCAACACCCCAAATGTTCCTGGTTATCTCAAGACATATCTTTGAATTCTTTCTAAAATCTCTTTAACTTTATTGCATGTTAATTAAAAATAAAGATATGACATTGAGGGCAGCTAGGTGGCACAGTGGATAGAGCACCAGATCTGTAGTCAGGAAGACCTGAATTCAAATCTGGCCTCAGACACTTACAAACTGTGTGACTTTGGACAAGTAACTTAACCTTGTTTGCCTCAGTTTCCTCTTATGTAAAATGAGTTAGAGAAGGATATGGCAAACCACTCCAGTGTCTTTGCCAAGAAAACTCAAAAAGGGGCACAAAGAGTTGGACATGACTGAAAAATGACTAAACAACAATAATATGCCATTGAAAGTTTCCTGCTTGTCTTGTTTTTAGGGAAGGAAGCAGATAGGTGCCATAAAGTCACACCATTGTCAGAATGTCCAAACTCCAACAAACAAGAATTGTTGAATTGGAGCATGGGGCCAATGAAGGCAAGGTCTGACATTTGATCCCCATGTGAAGCAGTTAGCTTTGTTCTGTCTCACATTCACCTTGGTTTTACATGGTCTTAGCCATGATGGCAACTGGGACAATGAGTGCAAAACCATCCTCACTACTGTGGAAACAAACAAACAAATAAACAAAGCAACTGAAAGTCTGTCTTGCATTTTCCCCTCAGTCAGGAGGAAGGACCAGTAGATTGAGGCTTAACTTGTGGAATGCAAATAGGTATTGGGCAGAGTATTCAGGGAGGAAGGCTGTTGGGGTGACTGGTATGTGCTTAGAAAGCTGCTATCCCTTCTGTGTTGTGACTTTTACTACACCAGTTTTGCTATATCTGGTGTCGGCATAAGAAATTAAATTGAAGTTTTGGGGAAATTTTGTGGAAGCCTCAGACAACACGCGAAGGCCAGCAAACAACACAGAAAAAGTTTAGAAACTCAGAAATGCATGAAATATGTGTATAGTATTATATAATATCAACCCAAATTTTACAATAAGGTACTGTATACACCCATAAAAGAAAAAGGAAAAATTCAGACTTCTTCTCTGGTATGAAGGGAGGGCCAAAAAAATTGCAAGGATTTTTCAGATTATGGGGTGCCATGCCCCCAGCCCCCACCATGTGGAAGGGCTAACTGTAATGGCATCCTTAGGCTTACTGAGGTGTGCATCCTCCTGCCCATACTCAAGAAGTAGGCAGCTTCTAGGGAGAATCTGTTTCTAAATTCCCCAAGCCAGATGATTTTAGAGACTTTCTGGCAGACACTTCTATCATATAATCTATTTATTGACAAAGTTCTTCCTCATTCTTGATCTCAGCTCCTTCTGTTGCAAATTCAGTTTGTTTACCCATTTTGTTCTTAGATGAAATAGAGAACAGCTGGTCACTATTCTTTTTTTATAGGCATTCATATTTTTGAAAGCCATTTTTAAGTTCCCACTCAATTTCTCCCAGTTAAATAATAATTTTATTTTTAACTTTTCCTCAGCTATCCCATTTTTTTCCTGATTTTATTCCTTTTTGTTGCTTTGGCCTTGACCCTTCTGATTTATTGTACGTCTTTCAAACTGTGCCCTATACTGAACTTGGTTTTCTAATAATAATTAGAACAATACATATGTGGAGAGTGTTTTCTCATAGTATCTGCTAATTTTCCTTCAGCATTATTATAGATTATTACAACAGATGAGGAAAATGACATGAAGAAATGAAGTGACTGGTCCAAGGTCACACAGCTTGTGAGCATCAGTAACCAGGTCTGAGCTATATAGAGAGAGCAGATCTTATAGCAAGGCAGATCTGAGTTCAAGTGCTGCTCCTGACACACACTAGCTGTGTGACCCTAGGCAAGTTAATTAGCCTCTACAGGATTCAGGGAATCCTGTAAGATTATGTGTTTTGGGTAAGGTGCTGATTGGTATTGTTATCAAGAGATTCCTGTCCCGATTAGCATTCTTATAATCTTTTTCAGTGGGGTTCAGGTAGAAACAGTCTTGTATCCTGTGGCATTCCGGATTTGATTGTTAATTCAGTTATACCAGCTCATAGGCTACTATTACTTTCCAAAGCTCTTTCCTAATAATAACCCTGCAAAGTAGATAGGTCAGGCATTATCCTCATTTTGTAAACAAGAAAAGAAAAGCTCAAAATGGCTAAGCAACTTATTTGTGGTCCCATGGCTGGTAAGTTTTAAGTGTCACAGCCAGGATCCAAACACAGGGTTTTTGACTCTGAGTACAAAATTTTTGTCTTTCTTCCGCCTCCCCACCGTCCCCCCATTAAACTGCGCTGCTCTCTAATAAATGATGTTAATAACTTAAGACTGCACTAAGACTTTTGGGACCCCTTGTATATCTGTATTTCACATGTGTCCTAAAGGTGAGGGTTAAAGAACCAGTGTCCTTCCTGTTCTTGAACCGTGTTTAGCAATGTTCAAGAGAGAGCGCCCCCTGAAACAGCACCAAGCAACCCGACTGTTCCCCAAATGATCATCGCCAGCACACGTAAACCAGGGAGATGGTTTTGAAGAAGCTTTGCCAGTTTAAAATTTATTGATACATGAACCACTTTTTTTAAATCATGTGTGTGTATATATACATATTTTTGCATAGAAAGATCCAGATCATAAATTAAGATGCAAAGACATTAAAATCAAGGAAAGTGCTGTGGAAACACCCCGACTCATACGGCATACTCAGTCAGCTGATACAGAAATGTCAGACGTGCTGGAGGAATTTATCCAGTGACACATGCAATTGAAGTAAAATATTGTGCTTTACAAGAACATATCATTAAAATGAAAACTAGCAGCATATCAGGAGTCTGGCCATGTAACCAAGACAACAAAGAAGGAAAAAGGGAGTGGGGAGAGAGACATGATAAGCAGGGGAAAGAACGAAAAGGAAAGCAAGGGAGATGAGGATGTACTTGAGCTGGAAAGGGTCCCTTGCCACATTTACTGTGGGGCTGGGCTAGGTTTGAATATGGCTTTGGGGGAAAAAAAATCCTGATTTTTTTTTTTTTGTCTATTGGCTATCGTCAATAATGTCTCTTAGGAGACAGAATTTGGAGAGGCCTGAACTGCCTCAAATCGCTCTGGCTTCCACAGCCCCTCTGGGTTTTATTGAGTCCTGGCAGCAGTGCCTGCTTCTCCGGCGGTGGTTTCCCTGGATGTATTTCACTTTGAGGTTTCCTTCCTTCCTTGGGATTGCTGGGGTTTGTTTTATTACACTGCCATTTCCTATCACAACACAAGAAGTTATTTTAAAATGTTCCAGGTATCTTAAGTTGCCACCCCCTCCGACTTTCTATTGTACAAGGCCCTAGCATCTGTCAGATTATCTTATTTATTTATTTATTCATTCATTCATTCATTCATTCATTTATTTATTTATTGGTGAGGCAATTGGGCTTAAGTGACTTGCCCAGAGTCACACAGCTAGTGAGTGTTATGTGTCTGAGGTTGGATTTGAACTCAGGTCCTCCTGACTCCAAAGCCATGCTCTATCTGCCGCACCACCTAGCTGCCCCTAGATTGTCTTTTTTAAGTAAAGGTGATAATGATGAGAAGGAGGATCATAATAATAACTAGCATTACTACAGAGATTTAGGTTTGCAAACTGTTTTATATATATTATTTCACCTTTGAGAGACATGAGGGAGTATAGCCCTCACATGGGCTGGACCTGAATATCATTCATGATTTGGATTTGGAGCTGAAAGAAACCTTAGAGACCATCATCCAACTCACTCATTTACAGATGAGGAAACTGAGGCACAGAGAAATTAAGTGACTCACCCAAAGTCACACAGCTAATGTATCAAAGGTGGAATCTGGATCTAGGTCTTTCTCATTCCAAGTGCAGCTCTCTATCCACCCTGCAAGCTTCTTGTATTTGTGTGTGTATGTGTTGATATCCAGATATTTCAGGTTTGGAGAACTCCTGGTGTACAAACCTCCCTTGCCCATCACAGTTTGACCTTGTCTGTGATTTGTGGTTTTGGAGTGTTTCCTAGGTCACTGACAGGTAAAGTGATTTGCCCATGGTCCCCCAAACAATAAATATATATAAGTGGCAGGGCTTGAACCCAGGTCTCTGGATGCTAAAGCTGCCCTCCATCTGTTATACCATGTTGCCTTTCATCATGTAAATGGTCCACCCTAGAGTACATAGGGTACTTGCATGTATAAATACTTTCTGTCCCTACCTTTATTTCAAGGAAAAGTAGTCAATTTGGTATTCCCCAAAGAGTTATTAGTACCCTGGGACAAATACTAGAAATGGAAAATTTGGTCATTCTTCCCATGCTATTCCCTCTGTTTATAAAATCTTGCTCTCAACCAATGTCAGCTTTCCAGGAAAGGTTCACTTGTATCCTATCTTCTAGTGGAAATCTAGGAGGTAGGGGTGCATGCTCACTAACTTTGACTATAGAAGCTTGCTCCTTTCTTGCCTCATGTGTACAAAAAGAGGGAAAAGGGAGTAAGAGGATAGAAACAGAGGAAATGAAACCAATTTAAGTCATGCTTCTTCAATAGAGTTGAAGATCTGAGATGTTGGTGTGTTTACTTCTTTCACTAATCCAGATCTCAACATCTCTATACCTTAGAAGGCTGTTTTCATGAGTTTCTGTAGCTAGACAAAATCATCACATGGGATGGCCATCCCTGTGGTGAAAAGGTTCTCTGATTTTAACAATTTTAGTCACAAAACAGACTTTTAAGCCATCACCAGGCCAGTGCTCAAAACTTCCATAGTAAGTTCTATCTAAATGTCTTTCTTTTTCTTCCTTCCTTCCTTCTTTCTTTCTTTCCTTCCTTCCTTCCTTCCTTCCTTCCTTCCTTCCTTCCTTCCTTCTTTCTTTCTTTCTTTCTTTCTTTCTTTCTTTCTTTCTTTCTTTCTTTTTCTTTCTTTTTTATTATTATTGTTATTATAGCTTAGTAGAAACTGAGCTTTTGTTCAAACATAGCTTTTGGAGAATACAGGATCACCTCTGCACCTTGGTGAAAACAAGAAAAAGTAGAATTTCAGTGGAAGAATTTTAAATGTAACCCACTTGGGAATGGCTGAAAAAATTATGGCATATGAAAAGGGATAGCAATAGGGATTGGACTTTTGATTTCATTGGTACAAGGAACTGCAGGGTAAGGAAATGCACTCTACCAATGCAGGTTGGTATCTTCTCTTCCATTTATACTCTTAGACGTAGAGCTCTGAGAGGTTATGACCTGCTCAGGGAAATGAATTGGTAGGCAAGACAAGTTAAGACAAAACACATTCATTAAGGGCTTATTATGTCCCAAGCACTGTGCTAAGCTTTGAGATTACAAAAACGCACGTGCGTGTGCGCGCACGCACACACACACACACACATACATATACACTTATACGCACACTTTCACACACAGAAACCCAACCCAACCAAACCTAAAACCTTCTCTCAAAGAACTTACATGGTACAGAAAATATGTAAAACAATATGTGTCATAGGCAAGACTTGAACCTAGGTCTTCCTGACTTAAAGTTTGACTTCAGATCCATTCACTCTGGCATGGTGACTCTGCATGTGGATTTTATTAGAATATCATTGTGCAGCAAATATGACAAATATAAAGGATTCAGAGAAATATGAGATTTGTGTGAAATATTGCTAAGCAAAATAATCAGAACTCAGGGAATAGTATGTCCCCAAAATATAGCAATGTAAATTAAAAGTTCACCAGAAGGAAGTTGAACTCTGAATAATGGAAAAACCAGTGAAGGTTCTTGAGAAGAGATAATTAACCATACCTCTTCCCCCACCTCCCTCATAGTAGAGAGGTGGTAGACGTCTAGGACAGAAAATTGTAGACACTGTCAGACAGAGTTTCTGTATTAGATGTTGTGGTTTTATTGTTTTTCTTTGTTACAACGGAGAGAAAAGTTTCAGGGTGAATGGGGGAGTAATTGTGATAGAAAGGTAAAAGATACTTCTAAAGTGAATTTTAAAAATATAACCAACTTTAAAAGTGCATTATTGAGGGAACAGGGACTATATTAATGAATCTTGGGGCTAGAAGGAAGCTTGGAGGTCACTTACGATATCCCTGAGAGATGCTCATTCATCTTCTATTTGATCTTCCACCTTTTGCTCTGGGGACAGAGATAAAATTCAAATTAATACTTATATTGCTTCTGGAAGAGACATGACAATGGCCTGCCCTGTGGATCCACTCACTATTCTTGTGACTCTCCCAGAGAAAAAACTCCTTTCTCTAGCCACCAATCCCCTAAATCTGTTGTCTATTCCTATTGGAATATAAACTCCTTGAGGGCAGGGGCTGTCTCACTTTTGTCTTTTTATCCCCTGTATTTTTGTATCCCAATTCTATTGTGTTCATCACAGGGACTGGTACATAGTAGGTGCTTAATAAATTCCTATTCACTCACTCATTCATTCATTCATTCATTCATTCATTCATTCATCCATTAATCCTCCACTGATGAGGAAATCACTAGCCTGTAAGGCAGCCCATTCCACTCATGATTTGCTAAGTTTATACTGAGTCTCTCTGTGGACATTGATTTTCTCTTGGAAAAAGTAGAGTTGTGGTCCTGCTGGGGGCAAGGGGATTGACTAGATGATGCCTTAAGATCTCTTCTAGCTCTGTGTTACTATGATTCTTGCCAGCCCCTTGACAAGACAGGAATGAGATGATGCTTCCAAAGTGCTTGGTGTTCCTAGGGAACCCAAAGTGCAGTAGCCTGTATTTATGAGGCAGGCTTTTTTTTCTTTGCCAGGCATGATAGGCTGACATCTCTGATGGAAACCCTGAGGACGTCCCTGTTGCTGAAGTTGGGGTTGGCAGCGCAGCTCTGTTTTAATTGGGCAGATGTGTTAGAGAACACAGGAGATGTGAGTGAAAAAAAGTGCCCCACCACAGCCCAAGTGGAAGTAACAGACTGTGTGGGAACACATTAGAAGGGCCCACGAGTACTGGGAGGAGATTCCAACAAGTCCCCTGCTCACTTCAGGAACCATGCAGTGGGTTCCCATGTTTCCCTTTCAGGTGATTTGATTTTTGTCTATTTAAATTATTGGAAATCTGGCCTTGGGTTTGATTTCTGTGTCAGGTAACCCACACTGCCTGTTGCCTTTATTTCTCCTTATCCAAACCTGGCTTGGGAGAGTTTTTCAGGTGACCTGGGCTGGCCAAAGAGCTGTCTCTCATTCCCACGTGCTGACCTCAGCCTGGATTAGAGATTTTCCCACTCCATTACTCCCACCTGGTGTCCCAGATGGGAGATTGTCCTCTGTCTCCCCCCCCCTGCTTTGTCTAATGTGCTCAGAGCATACGAAGATGCTCATTTCACCCCTGTTCCTTTATTCATAGCCAGTATTCTCCCTAGTGGGCCTTCATTGCTTTTCTCTGTTCACACAAATCCTATATATCCCCTAAGGGTTTATCTTGTCTCCCTAAAGAGAACTGTAAGTTACTTTTCAGGAGTGGGAAGTGAGAAGTGAGGAGGAGAGGGACTGTGTTTCTTCATCCTTCACAAAGTCTAACCCCATAAGTAAGGGCTTATCAAATGTTTGTTAAATATTTGTTGACAAAGTTGTCTTAAAACATACACAAACACACACACACACACACACACACAACCCAATGGTCTGTACTGATAAGAGAGCAAGAGGGTAATAGTTGCGTCCCTCAAGCTAAGAAGTGGGAGGCAGTATTCATGGGTTCTCTTCCTGGTTCTCTTGTGAACTTCTTTTAATAACTGAAAAATTACTTCCCCTTTCCATGAAACTGGGTTTCACTACCTTTATTTAAAAAAAAAAGAGATGTGCTCCTATGGAAGATAGAAAATTCTCTTTAGAGTTGTTCCCTTTAATATTGGGGCTTGGGAAAGAACAGAGCAGAGTCAAGATGTTCCTTGCTCCTGGGGCAGCCCCCTCGACCACTGTCTCTCTGGGGCCCCGATTTTCCACCCTAGCCTAGCAGCTTAGCCCAGGCTCCCTCCTTCCTGAAGGGCTCTGTCTAAATTTAAATTCCAGTGAAGAGGTTCTCACCTGAGATGCAATGGGATTCCCACCCACACTGAAGCTCTCAAACCACCAAACTGCCTCTATGGGCAATTTCTCTTCTTCATGAGTGATTGTGCTGAAGCTTGCATCCAGCTCTGAAGGTGGTGGGGGTGGGGGTGGGAAAGGTGTGATGGCAGAGGGGAACCGAGAGGGTTATAATTGGAGGAAGGGAAGTAGGTCTAGCTTTGCTATTCAACCATTATCTCTACCTGTCGAAATTCCCAGTAATATCATTGCTTCTATTTTTATCCCGAATTACTTGTAGCCTAGGCGACCTTGTCTGGTGGTTCTTAGTTTTATTTTCCTACTGTGGACAACTGACTTTTTTGTTTGTCAGTTTTTTGCTCATTGTGATGGTAGTGGATTGAAAGCTGGCCTCAGAGTCAGGAACACCTGGGTTCAAGTCTTGGCATTGACACATACTGACCATGTGACTCTGGGTGCCCAACCTGTTTGTGCCAGAGTTACCTTGTTGTGAAATGAAGGAGCAGGATTCGATCTTATGATTCATTTGCGGTCTTCTCTCCAGCCTTTTGCCATTCCTCCTGGACAGACTTGGGCATCATTTAGCACTTTCCCCAGAAAAACAGAATCTTGAAAAATCATAGGCTAGCAGCTAGAAGAGACCTTAAAGGTCATTTTAACCCATCTTTCTCATGACAAATAAAGAAACTGAGGCTGAGGTAATGATAAGGGAGACATCACATAGTTGTAGAAAGTGATGGTGGTGAGAGGGTCTAGAAAGGAAAGGGATTCTTTTGAGATGTTGATTGGGCTTGGGAGAGCTAGAGCGTTAGATTGGAAGCTCCTTGAGGGCAGGGACTGTCTTTCTTTTTATGTATATTCTCTACACTTAGAACAGTTCCAGGCACAGAGCAGACACTTCATAAATGTGTATCTATTGACTACAACCCAATGGAGAGTAGTCCCCTCAGAGTGACCCTAATCTCTTCCCTCCTCTGGACTCTCCTCACCATTTGCATGTTTTTTCACTGACATACCTTTATTCTGTTTTATTTTAATACTTGTCCTGTCTTTCCTACTAGATTACAAAGCCCCTGAGAGGTTCTGTCTGCTTACCTCAGAGGAAAGTTATGAGAGACTCCAATGGTACAGGCTATGCCATCTGCCAACCCTAAACAAATCTGTGAATGCCCATTGTTTGCATATGGTAGGACCTAATAAGTCTTTGTAGAACTTAGGGTACCAACTTCATTTTTTTTTAATACCCAAGGTACAACTTTCTTTTTTGAAAGAGAACTATGGATATGGCTGGAGGAATCTGCCCTGCAGATTGGCTTCAAAATATATGGCTGTAATTCCAATACATTTTGTAGCTTATCAAATTTTCACCAGTGTTTCCCAAATTTGTACTATTTCTGCAGGAGAAAACAGGGAACATCCCTAACCTTACAAAGACATTTTTATGACTGAAGCTCTGATTGCAGTAGTCCAGCAAGCAAACGGTACCTTCTCAACCCTCAACCAGCACATATGCTCACACTCACACATGCATATACTACTTATACCTGAAAATATACACATTTGTGCCCATGCACACTTTTTTTTTGAGGGGGGATGATTTAGTATTTTATTTTCTTCCCTAATATATGTAAAAAACAATTTTAACATTCTTTTAAAAAAATTTTGAGTTTCAAATTCTCTCTCTCTCTCCCTCTTCTCCCCCCTCATTGAAAAGTCAAGCAATTTGATATAGGTTATACATGTACAGTCATGCAAAACATATGACCACGTTAATCATGTTGACATGCATACTTGAACATGTACAGTTACATATTCATGCTTACATATGCACTCATAAGCACGGTCCACTTCTTCTGGCACTCATCCATACACACACATGCTTATTCACATGTACACACTCTTCCCAACACAAGTTCACGTACATTCGCATATATATAGCCCACTTCCTTTGTAGCACCTTGCCCTCTTCTGCACATGTGTGCACACATGCATGCTCACACATCTATTGGAATATACACGTATATGGGTATGTATATATGTATCTATAAATGTGCATGTATACATATGTATATGTAGGTATGCAGTATACTGTACATGTGTGCATACTCGTATGCATTCACACAGGCATAAATGAATAGCTGCATATATGTGTACATGTATGTGTATTGCACGCATGAGTATGTACATATGTTGATATGTGTATATCTGTAAATGTATACATATATACATATATCTCTGTATCCATATCTATATCTGTATCTGTATCCATCTATATCTATATCTATATTCATATCCATATCTATATCTATATCTATATTCATGTCTATATCTATGTTTATATCTATATCTATATCCATGTCTATATCTATATCCATGTCCATATCTCTGTATCTCTATATCTCTATATCTCCATCTCCATCTCCATCTCCATCTCCATCTCCATCTCCATCTC
>NW_020954648.1:2130726-2194189 GCF_900497805.2 Vombatus ursinus | reverse complement strand
ATCTCCATCTCCATCTCCATCTCCATCTCCATCTCCATCTCCATCTCTCTCTATCTCTGTCTCCCATTGCCTTGGCAGTCAGGGCTCCCCTCCCACACTCACTGGCTCCTGAGCAGCCCTTGCCCTGGTAGATTGCTCCAGCCTCTCCCTCCCTCCTTCTCTGGGAAATTAGCCTCGCGTCATCTAATCTGACTCTGACTCCACCACTTTGGCTTCATGATGATGACAGAGTGGAGCTATTCAGCTGTCAAACGCTCAGCTTATTGCCCAGATGGACAGCACCTTGGAAACCTCAGAGAGGCTTTTTCTCCCCCTCCCTTTGCTGGGGTAATGAGTCTCCCAGTTGCTTTTTTAAGTGGCCCTTGCATCTGCCTTTAATTTTAATGCCTTGCCTGCTGACCTTTCTTCCCGGCAGCCAGCCTAAGTGCGATTCCCATAATTAGCTTAGTGATAATTTAATCTTTTTCTTTGGATTTGATTGTTTTTGAGGGGCTTGGGTCCAGGGCCAGGGTAAAGGAAACCTTTGCTTTCTCCACAACCTTTGCCTTTGTTGACCCTTTCTTTGTTAAACACAGGGTTAGCGTAGGAGGGAAGTGATGGGGGTGTAGCGGGGGAGACAACGACAGAGGAGCCTTGGCCTAATGGATGGCATTCCCAGCTGGTGGCTAAGATATGCGTCCTGGTCCTACCTCTTTCACTGACTTCCAGGGTGTCTTGAAGTTACTGCCTCTTCCTGGTGACTCAGTTTCATTAAAAGAGTGACTCAGTTTTTCTGGGGGTAGATATGTGAGTGTGGGTCTTACAAAGTACTTTGAGAGCTTTAGGTGAAGGGTGATCAGAAATGCAAAACTTAATTATTGCTCTCAGGGGTTCTGGCAGATGTGTGTCTGACCTCATCTATGCTGGGGAGTCTCTGTGTCTGTTCTATGTAGAAGAAATCTCAGTGAAGTGACAGTAACCTTAGGTTTGGAATCAGATAGCTTTGAGCTGTCTTAAAGACTGAAGTTTGAAGACTGGCTTTGCTATTTGCTAATCCAGTTTCCTTATCTGCTAAATGAGGGTAACAAGACAGCACCTACCTCTCAGGGTTGTGAGAATGAAATGAGATAATATTTGTAAAGAGCCTAGCACAGTGCCTGGCACATAGTAGGCACTTAGTAAATGCTTATTCCCTCCCTTCCTTTCCCCTAAGGGGTATGGTATTTGTTGGTGCAAGAAGTTTTTGATTGACAGCTGGGAAACCCCACTTCTGTTCCTAAATCACTGCCTCACCTCCCCCCTCCATAAAATGGGCACTGTAGTGTTTCCTTCTTTCCTAGACTCGTGAAACAACAAAGGGCCCATAGGAGAGCAGAGGATCCTGGGAGTTCAGATTTGTAGGGCACCCTTGGACTGTCCAGAAAAGAGAACCAGGTGAAACTTAAGATGATGTGAACACCTGGGCTTCATCCATCTCACAAAAAATGCATAAACAGCATTCTGGCACGCCGAGGGTACAAAATCTCAGACTTTTGGAGAGTGGAAGGTGGAAAGTAACTGAGCTAGAACTATCTGGAAGGAACATCAAAGGCCCTCGAAGAGGAACTCATTTCTGTGGGATTTAATGTTTTTGTGATCAAGCTTTCTTTTTGGATGAGCAGCAGGAAGTATAAAGAAGAAGTGTGTGTGTGGGGGGGGAAGTAGAGAGGAAGGTAGGTAATTCAACTAATCAATCAATGGATATTTACTACACGGAGGGCCCTGTAATTGGCATGAGTAACCTAGGAGAGAAAGGGAATAGTGGACCAGCAGTGCATGGCAGGCAATGGAAAACATAGCATCCCTCTTTGCCTCTTCCTGCAGCCTAGAAAACAAGGTCTTTGATTTATGAGATAACTTTTAATTAAAAGAACAGTGGGGGGGGGGGAAGAAAAATCTTGTCTTGCCTTTACAGGATGAATGGCTCCCAATCTGAACTAATTTAGGTCTCCCCCAATGCCCCAGTGCTTGGGGATCTCTCTCTCTCTCTCTCTCTCTCTCTCTCTCTCTCTCTCTCTCTCTCTCTCTCTCTCCTTTGTGTGTGTGTGTGTGTGTGTGTGTATAAGTTTGCGTGACACTGTGATTGCCATCCTAGTTAAAGCTCCTTTCCCCCTGCTGCTGGCTGCATCTCTGCCCTCTGGCTGCTCCTAAGAAGCTCTGTCAACCTGCTTTCTTGGTGTCAGTTCCTCCCCTATACCTTGCAATTTATTTTTTCAGCTTCTTCTAAACACTGTATTTAAAGGGACATTGTCAGTTCCTTTCCTGGTAGTCTGGAGGGATTTTTCATAGCCTTTTTAAGTATGGCAATGTTTATACCACCAGCAACGAGGAGGACTTTGTTATATATGGTTCCCTAATCCTCTCCTTAGTAAGTCTCGATTCTCCATCGCCCATCACCTTCCAGTGACGCTTCTCTCCGCATATCAGGTGCCCTGTGGAATTCATCAGACATATAGTCCTTGCTCTCTGGGAGCTGATCTTCTGTGATATGACTGGAGCTGACATGGGCATGAACAATATACTACGTTCAGATTTAACCTTGCCATCCTCAAGCTGTAATATTTGTGCACCTGTGCTGACAACCAGCTCTGGCAGGGAGGGAACTATATGGCTTTTGTTTGCCATAGGCCAAATTGAATGTGGCTAGGATAACTTATTACTTTCATATACATTTCTTTGTGGAATAGAATCAAAGATGTTTTTAGAAAAGGATCTTAGGAGGTTGAATGGAGGAAGTCTTGGTTGTGTTACTTATTATTTGTGCAATCTTAGGCAGGTCACTTAATCTCTCTCTCTCTCTCTCTCTCTGTGAGTGTGTGTGTGTGTGTGTTAATTCTCATCTGTAAAATAGTTGGGTTAGGCTAGATGGACTAAAATAATAGAATCCAACTGCTTTATCTTGAAAATAAGGAAACTGTCAAGCATTGTGGTGTACTCCTGTAATCCCTGGCTCTGGGCTGGTGGGTTCTCAGCCGCTGTGAGCTAAGTTCATCAGGTGCCTGCACTAATGTTAGAGCTACCAGGTTGCCTAAGGAGGGGTGAGCCAGGCCAGGTAGGAAATGGAACTAGCCAAAGTTCTCATCCCAGTTAGAGTGGGGTTAGGCCTATGAGGTAGTAACCCCTGGATTTCCATCCTGGGCAAGATAAAGAGACCTAGGCTTAAGAAAAAAGAAAGAAACAGAAACAAGAAAATTGAGGCCCCAAGAGGAAGAATGACTTGGTCCATTTATCTTTGTGATGTCACATAATTGCTTTCTAGAGTTAGTGTTATTTTCATACCATCTTCTCCTGTGGGATCATGGTATCTTGTCCCTGTCGTTCAGGAACCAGAGCCCTGTGATGGGAACCAGTGTGTGGGAGCCTGGTACCCTGAGTCCCAGAGGAGGGAAAAATCAGCTCCATCCTTACTGGCAACAATGTACAGGGTCAAGGACAGCCTGCATATCCAAGAATCAAAAACTAGAAAGAGTGGAGAGCTTGTCCATGAAGCAGACTCAACCCCACCCCCAACCCCAGGGAAAGAGGCCAACAGGGTTCCAACAACTCAGACGAAATGCAAAACCAATAGCAAGACCTTAGGGAAACAATGTGATCTGCTTGCTGGGATGGTGTGTCCAGCTGAGCTCAGAAAGTGGCAAACTTTATTCCCTTCTTTGCCGCTGACTCAAGGGTTAGACATGATAACTTTCTTTTACTGTGCATCAGTGTCCCTTTTTATAATATTAGGAAGCATATTAGGCTTTGTTTCTACTGTTTACATACATCCTATCATGTTCTAGAAGAGACACTGGGGAAAGCTCATTGGATCATAGATTTGGAGCTGGAAGGAATCCTGAGACCCAAAATGTGAACATATGGGCTGTTAGAGCTGGAAGAAACTTTGGAGTTTTAGATTTAGAACTTGGAGGGGCCTCAGAAGTAGTCTACTTCAGTTCCCTCACTTTGCAGATGAAGAAACTGAGGCCCAGAAAAGTCACCTAGACAGTAACAGTGCTAGTATCTGAACTCAGGTCCTCTGATTCTGAATTCAGTGCCCTTTCTACCGTACCACGCTCTCTACACTTACAATAGGGTACTTAAGACAATGTAGGATGGTTACCTGCAAATGAATGTCATGGCAGAGCCTTGATAATGCTGGGGCAGCAATGACAAGCAAGATTTGAACTCAAGTCACAGAAGGAGCTCAGATAATAGATTTTAGTCATAGAAGAGACCTTGGAGGCCTTGATGTCTAACCCCACCCCCTTCCCCCCTTTTTTATAGACGACGAACTGAGGATTAGAGATGTTAAAACACTAGAAAGACCTGGAGTGTCAATTGACGCAAAAATTTACTTGGTCCTTAGAGGTATTTATAAATTTTCATCCTCCTATTAAGTGATTTGCCCATGTTCATACAGGGAGTAAGGTGTAGCATCCAGATTCAAACCCAGGTCCTCTGTTTCCAAATCCAGTTTTCTTTCCATTTCTCGACACTACTATGTTCACTAGGACATAAGCTTAATTGAAACCACAACTGAACTGTTGATGACTTTTTCCTGCTCAGCTATAACCCAGGAAAAACTGTCACCTTTGAGTTCATCTTAAAGAATGGTCTTCCCAAGTCTCACAAGAATCCTTGGGGATCCTGGGAGCCAGGATAAAGGCAAAGTGGTGAAGTCCCCATCTTTGGAGGTCTTCAGACAAAGTCGGGATGACCACTTGGATATTTTATGGAGCATTATGGGTTAAACCAGGTGGTTGCTGAGATATCTTCCAACTCAAAATTCAACAATTATATGGCGTGTCTCAAGTCCTGAGCATGGTATAAGCTTCGAATTTTTCTTTTTCATTCACTGTAGCACTCCAAGAGGCCTATTGACTGGTAGTTGTTTTTGTACGCTTTAATAAAATTTAAACCTTTTGTTTGTGTGTTGGCCTAAAACAGGCTTGCAAAATAGAAAGTCAACCAACCATCGTCAGTTTGTCTCCAGTTACCTTTACTTGGAAAGTGAGCCACTAAAAACCCATCTGTAGCTCGAAGAAGTTTAGCCTATTTTAATTTCGGCCCCTGCCCACTGCCAAGATGTTCAGATCTGGACTAAAGGTTTACTGAAGCAGCTGATAGTGCAGTGGATAGAGAACTGGGCTTGGAGTCAGAAAGTTTCTTGTTGTTCAGTCATGTCTGATTCTTCATGATCCTTTTGGGATTTTCTTGGCAAAGATACCAGAATCATTTGCTATTTCCTTCTCCTGCTCATTTTACAGATGTGGAAACTGAGGCAAACAGGGTTAAGTGACTTGCTCAGGGTCACATAGCAAAGTAAGTGTCTGAGGCCGGATTTGAACTGATTCCAGGCCTGGTACCCTATCCATTATGCCACCTAGCTGCCTAGTGTCAGGAAGACCTGAGTTCTAATCCAGCCTCAGATACTTCCTAGCTATGTGACTCTGGGCAAGTCACTTAACCTCTTTTTGCCTCAGTTTTCTCAACTGAAAAATAGGGACGATAATAGCAGCTACCTCACAGGGTTATTGTGAGGATTAGATCAAATGAGATAATGTTTGTGAAGCTTTTAGCATAGTACCTGGCATATAGTAAGCTTTATATAAATGCTTGTTCTCTTGCTCTTCCATCTCTCAAATTCCATGATTTTGTGAGCATACTAAATACAATCATTTAATTCTACAAACATTTACTGGGTGTGTACTACGTGCAGGGCATTGTGTTTAGCAATGATGATACAATGATGAAAAATGCCAGTCTATGCCCCCAAAGATCTTCAGTCCTAGTGGGGCAGGGCATGAGATGTACACAAACTTAGAGTTTGTGATATAATCGATAAAAGTTAGAAAACAAGGAGCTGGGAGAGGCTCCAGTACAGGGGAACTGCTGTCAGCTGAGAAAGATCAGGAGAAGCTGCCTGTCCCTCCTTTCTCTGGGCCCTTCCTTCACGAGGAGAATAAGAAGCCTCTTAAACCTTCACCCCACAATCACAGAGTTAGGAACCCTATCCAATTTCTACCTCGGGGAAGCGATAGTATTTCCCTTTGTGTCTTGGCAGACCAAGAACTGGTATGCGAGATGAGATCATTGGTGCTAAATTTATCTGTGCTCAATGGCAGCCCAGGACAGTGTTGTAAGGCTCTCTGGCAATCTTGGTGCGTGAGTGGTTTGAGGTTTTCTCTCCTTGCCTTTCCTGCTCCTCCCACTCTGGAACATAGGCTTCCCCCTGTTTTGGCCTGTTCTCGTTCATTTGCTAGACCTCCTTCCTTTGCCTCTGAGTCATCCTCTGTTTCCTACATCTGCTTCTGAACAATCCATTCATTTATTCATTCATTCATTCACTTCACATTTGTTAAGTGCTGCTTACTATGAGTCTGGTATTTGCTCAGTGCTGGAAATACAAAGACAAAATACCTCTAACTAGTCCCTGACCTCAAGGAGCTCACATTCTATGGAGGGAAAATAATCATGAATATACAGAAGTAAATTCAAAATATGTACAAAGCAAATTCAAAGTAATTGGGGGAGGGGGAGTTACTAGCAACTAAGGATATCAGGATAGGCCTTGTGTTGGAGGTGGCCCTTGGACTGAGTCTTAAAGGAAGCTTGGGATTCCAAGAGAGGCAAGTGAAGGAGTGTCTTGCCAACAAGAGAGGATAGCCTAGTTAAAAATATGGAATTTCATTAAATTAAATTAAATTAAATTTTACTATACTATATTATGGAAATGCTTGTTTTATTCCATAAATTTAAAAGAAAAGCATGGAGGCAGGACATTAAAGAAATAACAGAAAGGTAAATGCAGGGAGTGATTCAATGTGAATCTATCCTTACCTTAATATCTGCCAAATGTTGTGGTATGTCATGCTATTCTAGACCGTGTGTTATGCTGGAGAGATCTCTGGATTCGAACTTATAAGGCTTCAGTTGGAAGCCTAGCTCCTCTATTTATTGTGTGATCGACCTTGGGCATATCACTTAACTTTTCTTTGCCTTAATTTTCTCATCTGTAAAATAATAGTTGGTCTGTCTGTATTAAAGGGTCATTGTGAGGACTGAAATAAATGCATTGCACAAAGTAGGCCTGAATCATTGTTTGTTGCATTGCATTAAATAATAGATGAAGAATATTTTGAAAACTCTGTAGGGCTACATAAATGTGAGTGATTATATTATTTTTAGACCCTTGTGGGGGCTCTTGAATAAGTAAAATACTTGATGTTAGCTCTCTAGGAGATTTCAGCTTCATAGAACAAGATAAAGTCAAGTAACATAAAACTATCCATAAGAATGACAGCCCTAAACAAAACACAAAAGGCAGCCTGGTGCAGTGGATAGCACTGTCTCAGAGTACGGAATACATGGATTCAAGTCCTGCCTCCTGCCCATACTGACTGGGTGACCCTGGGCATGAGATGTAGCTTCTCACTGCCCCAGGCTACAGAGTCGGTTTGATCTAAATGGGTATCCTCATTGGAAGTTCTGTATATCACTGAAATCATAGGTCTTGTCCACAAAATATCTGTGATCCCATGTTTGTGTGATGGGTATATGGTTTGCTGCGGACTGGGAATACATCTGAATAATGAATGCATCGGGGGAGAAGGAAGGAGGGGGAAGGCAAGAAAGAAAGGAAGGGAGGGAGGAAGAAAAGAAGGGAGGGAGGGAGGGAAGAAGGAAGGAAAGAAGGAAGGAAGGAAAGAAGGAAGGAAAGAAAGAAGAAAAGAAGGAAGGAAAAAAGGAAGGAAGGAAAGAAGGAAGGAAGGAAAGAAGGAAGGAAGGAAAGAAGAGAAAGAAGGAAGGAAAAAAGGAAGGAATGAAAGAAGGAAGAAAAAAGGAAGGAAGGAAAGAAAGAAGAAAAGAAGGAAGGAAGGTAGGAAAGAAGAAAGGAAGGGAAGAAGGAAGCAAGCATTTATTAAATGCCTACTATGTGCCTACTATATCTCATATGATCCTCACAGCAACCCTAGAAGGTAGGTAGTATTAGTATTCTTGTTTTACAGATGAGGAAACAGGCAAAAGGAGAAGGTTAAGTGACTTACCCAGGGTCACACAGCTAGTAAGTGTCCAAGGCCAGATTTTATGTCAGGTCTTTCTGACTCCAGATCCATTACTCTGTCCACTGGGTCACATAGGTGCTAATGGAACGACCGATTTGTGGGTGGAAGCAAGGCAGTTAGTTGTTCGAGGTCAAGAGAGCCAAGAACTAGGAGAAGGAGGACTGCCATTTGTGTGTCTTCTGGATAATTTGACCTCTCATAGTTTGAAATTGCTCTGTGAAACTCCCTAATATAAGTGTAGCTTCAGAGGTTCCGCAGTGGGAAGTCTTGGACCTTTTTTGGTGTATATAGAACTTCCCATATACTCAGCTCAAGCCTCATACCCTTCCCTGCCTCTCCCCTCCCCAGGGAGGGTGTGAGGCAAATGGAGAAACTGAAATCCTCAGAGAAGAGATGAACTTGCCCACGCTCAGTCAAGGCAGGCAATGCGCTGGAGGCTTCTCACCCCATCCCCTTCAGTCCCACATCATCTCTGGGTCCACAAGCAAGGAAGTGTGGTGGAAAGAATCCTAGACCTGGTGCAAAAACTTCTGGGTGGTTGTCCCAGCTCCACCAGCTATGTGACAATGGGACAGAACCTCAGTTTCCTCACCTGCAAAATGGGGATATTGATGCTTGCATGATCCATTCTCTAGGGTTGCTACGAGGAAAGTAGTTACTGAGTCTCAAAGAGCATTTCTTTGTCCTTACTAAATTTTGCATAGTACTATGCCCTATTTAAAGTATTGATTTCAATTTAATTTGGAGTTGCTAAAATGAACAGCTGTCTTGTTACATAATTTTTCCCTCTCTGAATGAATATATACGTACCATTCTGTCTATGCAGTGCATACATATCATGGAGTGTTCCTCGAAATACCTGGGGAGGGCCTGTTTGTTATTCAATGACATCACCAGAGAGCATCCATTGCCATACTTTCCTCCTCCTCTCTTCCTACAAGGGAGGGAAGGAGAGGCCACACAGTACACTTGGCATAACAAGGGGCATCTGGCTCCTGCTGGGGCAGGGGGAGGCCTTGATTGGGCTCCTGGTGAACTCTCCCACTTTTAATCAAGAGAGCAAGAAACTTCCCTGCTTGGCCTTCCTTCACTGGCTTGTCAGGGTAGGAGACTATTTATTCTTTATGGTGCCCACGGACTGATGTGCTGTGCATATCAACAAAACAAATGCATTATTAGTGCTGTTTTTTTTGCATTGTGTATATATACATGTTAACACATACACACACACAATCCCCCCCCCACACTCACCCCTTCAATTTTGACCTTGGCTAAACTCACTAAAATTTCCTGGGCTTCACTTTGCTCATCTTTAAAATAAAGGGGGTTAGGGGCAGCTAGGTGGTGCAGTGGATAGAGCATTGGCCCTGAAGTCAGGAGGACCTGAGTTCAAGTCTGGCCTCAGACCAAACACTTGACCCTTACTAGCTATGTGACCCTGGGCAAGTCACTTAACCCCAATTGCCTAAAAATTTAAAAAAATTTAAATTAAAATAAAAAAAAATAAAAGGGGTTGGACCCTGAGGTCCTTTCCATGCTCTGTAAATTGAGCTAGCCAGGCAAAAGATCTAATTCTTTCACTAGAAGGGAACTCAGACACCATCCAGTCCAAACCCATCCCATTTTAAAGATGAGGAAGCTGAGACCCAGGGAACTGTAGTGATTTGTCCATGGTCGCACAGTTAATAAGTATCTGAGGCGGGATTTAAACCCAGATTTTCCTGTCTCCATTTCTATTACTCCTTCCCCTCTACCGCACTGCCTCTTAAAAAGTAGCAGTGTCCAATTCAGGGGGAAGACCTATGACCCTAAGATTAAGAAGCTTTCGTACCACCAGTGGAGCTAGCCTGGGAAAAGACTTGATATCATCAGAATGAGGAACTCCCTTACCCAACAAAGACCCCAATCCTTTCATGACTTACTAGATTTTCTTTGTGAGTTACTATAGCAAAAACAATTCATCACCACATGGCCAACCTTCTGGTAGTGAGTCTTTTCAAACTTAGCTAAATTAGTCTTCAGAGAGTAGGCACACTTTGCCTTGCCCGAGTTTGTACTAGAAACATTCTAAGCTTGTTAGGGTCACCTCCACATCACAGTGAGGGGTTGGAGGAGGAGGTTTTTCAGGGAATGTGTACTTAGTCTTTCTAGGAATTTAATGCAAAGTACACATGTACACAGATATACAGAATCTTCCTTTGATGCCCTATCATGGGCTAGTGTCCTCCGTATGCTTAGCTGAAACATCACCTCCTACATGAGACTTTTCTTGATTACCCCCAGGTACCAGTTGCCTTCCCCTGATTACTTGGATTTATTATCTATGTATGCACACACACACACACACACACACACACACACACACACACACACACGAGTCCTTTCCAATAGAACGTAAGCTCCTAGAGGGCAGGGACTATTTTCTTATCTTTGTGTCCTCAACACCTAGTATAATGCCTGGCACATAGTAGTCATTTTGTAACTGCTTGTTGGTTGATGAGCAGTGGAGTACAGGTTCTGGCGAGCCCAACACATCAGGAAAGATTTTGACTAGGGGTCAAGGATAGGCTCTGTGACTCTTGCCTAATGACCAGTCAACTAAGTTTGGAAAAGGTAGTCAATGGAAAGTGGCTCTGGCATGATGAAGATTTGGACTTCATCAGTTTGGATTGAAACTTCATCATTTCTCTGTTTAGAAGTTTAGAATGGAAGCAACCACGGTTTTGTCCCTGGGTGCTGACATCCCAGGGGACATTCTTCTTCCTGTGGTCTAGACATTCTGGTCCCCTATATTTTCTTCCTTGTGCTCTTAAGCCAGTTTGTATTATATAGCATAACCCTGATCTCTTGCTTGACATCAGGTTGACCCTCCCAAGGTCATATGTCTTAGATACCTGTCTTCTGAACATTGCCTTCACTCCAACCCCCCTGGGGGTATTGGCTGGACTATCTCATTTTTCAGCATCAAGGATTAGACTATTTTTTGGGAGGCTGTCAACCCCACTCTGTAAGTCTGCGTAACTGCTTTTCACCAAAGTGAAAGGTTTCCTACTTATGATCCTGCCTGCCAGGCCCCCCTCCTACACTCTCTAACTTCAGTCTTTGAGTTTTCAGCAAGCTTAGACTGGCTGGTTATAGCTGCCCCCTTCTTTTGGTTACTAGATTTCATGCTCCATGTGCAAAGACCATAGGGCTTTCCTTTACTTTATTCCCTGATCCCCGTAAAAGCATGCTGACCTCTTAAGTAATTTAAAGGGGATTTATCAGGAAGCACTAAAAGAAACATTATGTGGTGTTTAGGTTTAATAGTAACATGAAAAAGTTAACGGTTCCACAGTTTACAAATGCTCTTAGTGTTAATCTTGGCTCTTAGTACCAACTATGGGACATTTACCTAATCTCTTTAACTTCCCACTGTCTTTTCTAACTTTCTTCTGCCTGGTGTTGATCTAGACAGAACCTCAGTTCTAGTCCATGGCCATGATATTTGGCTGTTCCAAACTGCTATTCTGTACCCACTACTAACACATCAAAAGGTCAAGAGAGTCTGAAGACCTTCATTTCTTTCATCTTAAACTATGGATCCAGTCATTTCCTTAGCTCAGGGAGAAGAGTACTTATTTCCCTCCCTTCCTCTCTCCCCTTCTTGAAGATTCTCTCTCTCTCTCTCTCTCTCTCTCTCTCTCTCTCTCTCTCTCTCTCCTCTCTCTCCCCCTCTCTCCCTCCCTCCCTCTCTCTCTCTCTCTCTCTCTCTCTCTCTCTCCCTCTTTCCCTTATTTACAAGTACTTTTACCCAGAAATGTACATGAGTAAAATGGAGACATAGGAGATGAAATTCACATCTTTTCTTCCTTTCCCCTCTCCTTTAGCCTCCACAGCAAACGTTTTTACTAGTTTTGACATTTTGGGCAAATTGCTTCACCTTTTGGGGCCCCTGTTGCCTTACCTATAAAATGTGGATAATACTTTACTAGCTGGAAGGGTAGGGGATTGGGCTCAATGTCTTCAGGTCCTTGAAGCCAAGTTTTTTTTTTTTCACACAAGATATTCCTTCTCTCCTCTTTGTGCCTTTGTACAGGTTGTCTCCCATGTCTGAAACATACTCCCTCTGAATCCTTTGAGCTCAGTACAAACTACCTCATACATAGGTCCTTTCCTTCTTCTTTCCCAAATTGTTAGTGCTTCCTTCCTCCTCCTATTACCTAGTATATTCTTCCAAATCTAGTTTGTATGTGCTTATAGATCTACTCATCTCTCCCAGGAGAATGTAAGTTCCTTGAGGGCAGCACCTGTTTCATTATTACCTTTGTATTCCAAAACCTAGTACAGGGCACTTAATACATGCTTGTTGAATGATTGTTTCCTTTTTGTTGTTATATTCCCATTGCCTAGCATTGTAATTTATAGGTCTACTCTTCTCCCCCAGGAGAATGTGAGCTCCTTGAGGGCAGCACCTATTTCTAGCACATAGTAGGCACTTAATAAATGCTTGTTGATCGAGTATTCCCTTTTGTTGTTATGTTCCCCCTTGCCTGACATTGTACCTGGCATATAGTAGGGGTTTAATAAATGCTTACTGAATGAATGAAGGACTTTCCCAGAACTGAGCTCAATCATTGCAAGAGCTTTTTATGTGTTCATTCTTTTTGCCTCCTTTCATCCACCTCCAGCTTCTACCTTTCACTAAACCATGTATCCTTTCTAGCTATGGTAATATCTTTAAATTATTCAGGAATTATTTGTAACTGATCCCCATATACTTTAGTTTTAAAATAGCCTGGGAAGAGGTAGATTGCTTCAGGAATTAAAAACTTCTGTGTACCCATCTTTGTGACATAAATGATCTCCTTCTGATCCAGGGGACCCAGATTTCTTTGCACTGGGTTTTTGGTTTTATGACCCCTATATGTCTGGCATGTGCTACAGCAGAGAGGTCAAACACTGTCCTAGAGAACTGAATCAGTCAGGTTCAGTCTGAACCAGATTAAAATATAATCTGGAAATATTTGAAATAAATAAAAATACAATAGAAGATAGATAATGTTAACAAGTAGTTTTCTAAGTCAATATGCAGGCAGCAGGGATCCTTACCAACAATGTAGTGGTGCCCCCCCCCCCATTCCTATTTAAATTTCATACATGTGCTCTAGAGTTTATAGTATTTGCCATTCCTGTCCCTTACATCACATTAGATTTGGGTTTGGGTGTACATGGATCTACATTTGTGGGCTGCTTTGTGGAGGGGTTGCTAACAAAAAGGGAATGTATGTAGCATATTGTATTTTTGAGGTCCTACAATGTTTGTCTATTATCTCTCTAGCATGATGGAGGACTCTGGCAGCTAGGTGGCACAGTGGCTAGGGCTCTGGTCTTGGAATCAGGAAGACTCATCTTCCTGAATTTTTCTCATCTGTAAAATGAGCTGGAGAAGGAAATAGCAGAGCACACCATTATCTTTACCAAGAAAACCCCAAATTGAAGGGGGGAATGAAACCATCCCTGCCCTCAAGGAGCTTCCATTTGATTTTCTATCATCATGGTTCATGTGTACTCCTTTCTTTTAGTTATAGCAGGTAACTCTGTGATTTCTAGCTGTTGCCTTAAATTCCTTAAAGAAAAAATTCTTGACATACTGGTGTGAGCCAACTGACTTTCTTTTTTTGTCCTTGCTCTGGCCTGAAAAGTCAGTGCTACACCGTGGTTGAGAGCAAGGCATTGTTTCATTCTGGGACACCAGTGGGTTCTCTGCTGTAACAACATCAATCTGTCAACCTACTGTCACACTCTCCCTTAGCCCACCTGCCTTCCAAGGGAAGTGTGAGCATGGGCCTGCTGGTATTTATTCCCATTATTATTTTACATATTTTAGCATTGCCCCACAGGCCCTGCTATTTTCATCCTGCATTGGAAACTGTTAAATGGAGAGAGATGTTAATTGGTGTCATTAGAGCAAACTGTGTCCTAGTAACATTGAAATTCAGATGCAAGTTTTCAAGATCTTCTTTTGCTATTCCAAATCTTGTAGATATTTTGTGCCTGCTACTGATGGCTAGCCCTGGTTTCAGGCACTGGAGCCTCTTCTGGTGGGGAGGTGGGGGAAGAGGTACTGTGGAGAGAGATGTTCTTGGTTCCATTACCCATGAGGCAGACTTCTGGATTTCCTTTCCCCTTGTGGCTCAGTGCACAAAGGAAGAGGTGAGGGGGTGGATGGAAAAGTGGTGAATTTAGCTCTGTTCCGCCCACAGGAATTAGACTGGAGGGAAGTAAGTCTGATCTGGGGGTTCTCACTGTTTGCTTTAGCTTAGGCTGGGTTACTGCTGGGAGGGTTTTTGTCTTTGGATTTTAGGGATTTTCATTCATGGCCTGGGCTGAAGTCAGAGATAGCAGTCCTCACAGCTGAGGGCCTCTGAGTCACAGTGAAAATGTGAATAGATTTTTAAAAATAATAATAATGATTCTGTTTCAATTCAGCAAACTGTGGTTAATTTCCCAGAAGATGAAAAAATCTTCTGTAGTTTTTGGAGGTATTCAGGTAAGGCTTGACACTTAGAAAGAAGGACTGGAGAAATCACATGAGCTGGATTATGGAATCATAGATTTAGAGGCTGAAGGGATCTTAAAATTCAGCGAGTGTGACTCCCTCATTTTACAAGTTTAGGAAATTGAGGACCAGAGAAGTTAAATGACTGGCCCAGGACCCTATATCTAGTAAGTATTTGGGGTGGAACTTGAAC
This sequence comes from Vombatus ursinus, assembly GCF_900497805.2. NCBI lineage: Eukaryota > Metazoa > Chordata > Mammalia > Diprotodontia > Vombatidae > Vombatus > Vombatus ursinus. Next base: position 2,179,392 of record NW_020954648.1, on the reverse strand, counting down.
TTAAATGTTTGCCTGGGTAACCTATGAAGGTCATTCTCACTCTTTATCTCTATCTCTCTCTGCCTTTGTCTGTTTGCAATTTCTCTCTTCCTTCTCAATTTCTCATTCTTCCCCCCTCTCTTCCTCTCTGTTACCTCCCTTTATATAATAGGAAGAATCATCATTTGAATTTTGTACAATTGAAGAAAGTCAGAATTGGAGGGATTACATGGTCCAACCCTCTCATTTTACAGAGGCCCTGACAACTGAAGTATCTTGCCCCAGGTCACACAGCAAGTCTACCTTGGAGCTGCAAGCAGAAGCTTAGGAGTTTTCATTGCTATTGGAAAGTGGGTATCCTAAGTTTGATATCCACCCTGGCAGAAGACCACAGCAGTTTTCTGACTGCTGGAGAGGGTTAGAGTGCTGCTCATCTATCTTTCATGGTGCTAACTCCGTGGGCCCAAAGAAGAAAAGCACGTGTAAGCTATTTCTTCAGGCAGTTATGAGAGTTTATAGTTTGGATTTCTCTGGCAAAAGATGTTGGATTCATATTTGAATGTTGCATATTTCAGAAGGCTAGAGTGAGAATTTCCATATCCAAAATACCCCCCCCCCCCTTTTTTTTAAGAAAGTGTACTTGGGATGTACCCAATCTGAACTTGAGACTTTTGAATAATAAAGCTTGATGCTTTGGGAGAATGGAATTTTTCTCATTAACTGTCACAGGACTGGTGGGATGATAGCAAGGATTGTTTTTGTGTGTATATGTATGTATATATGTATATATACATATATATATACATACATATGCATACATGCATATATATATATGTGTATATATGGTTTGTTGTATGTGAAACCCCTCCCCTTCCAATGGATCATCTGCCCCGTCCTGGAGGATGAAGTTCAAAAAGGACTAGCCATGTGACTCTGAGGCTGAATCTGTAGGTCACATTGCTCAGATCTCCTCTGGCATATACTCACTCAGTATTCTGGCTCCCAGGTATTGAACAATCATAGAGTCATTGTAGAGCTAGAGTTAGAGTTAGAGTTAGAGCTGGAGGTCATTTAATCCTACCCTTTAATTTCACATGTGAGCAAATTGAGAGGTCCACAGAGGTTAGGTGATTTTCCCTAAGGTCACAGCTAGTAAAAAACAAAGCTGAATTTTGAACCCAGGTCCTAAGACTCTTAAGACTCACTCATCCTCAGAGGTTATTGTGAGGGTTAAATGAGTTTACATATGTAAAGTGTACCTTACATATATAAGGTGCCATATATACATATATATATAATATATACATATATAATACATGTATATGCACACACACACCATATATACAGCACCTTAAAGTGCCATATAAATGCTAGCTATTATTAGTTGTCAATGACAGGGAAAGTCTTTTGCTTTTTCTCTATATCCTCAGCACTTAGTACAATGCTTAATAAATGCTTATGGACTGATTGCCTATTAAATATAGATGTGTATGTGTGTGTATATGTATATGTATACATATATATGTATATATACATATATATTTATATGTATATATATGTATATGTATACATATATATGTATACATATACATATATGTATGGTATTAGATTTCTCAAATACATGCACTGCCCACAAGCCACTGATTCACTTCCCTCCTAAAGGTACAGCAGCCTGAGCTTCACATAACCACTTCTGCTCAGGTAAATTCCAACTCTAAAATTCTGTGATTCTGTGTCTCCCCCCACCCCCTTCCCCCAAGGAAGATGTAAAGGGATGACATTGGTCCTCTACAGCCTACCTAGGTGTTGCAAGCCTTCTGGAGTCCTACTTGCTCTGTACTCTACCTTTCTTTCATACATTATCCTGACATTAGTCTGACCAGGGACCACCAACACTGGTGATGGGACAGAGCTGGCTTCAGTACCTGTTGGATCTGGAAAGAGTCCCTGCTACATATCTACAAGGGATGCACAGCACCAACTGAACTCCATTCCGTGCTTGTTGCTAAGCAAGGTTGGCTGGGGTGAGATGTGTGTGTTGGGGGGGAGGAAAGGGAAGGCATTTGAGAACATATAATTTTTAAAATTGGACATTTGGAAGGAGGAGGTGCATATGGCCAGTTCCAAACCTCCAAATATATAGAAGGAAGTAGTGACACAGATCATTGAAACCAGCCAATAATTCCAGAATCATTTGTTCTTTGCTTTGGAACACATCCTATTGTTTGATGAGGTTGTTTTTTCCCACCATCAGATTTGCCTTCGTGATTACAATTTGCTCAGGCTGATGTTCACATGATCCTAGATTCTCTTATCCCATGCTGGCTAACCAGGGGAAGAGGCTGCCCAGGAGTGCAGCCACTCTGCAGAACTTGGGGCCAGGCAAGGGAATCTGGGCTTAGTAACCTTTGCACTAGATAATCCAGAGCCTCTGAATCAAGAGCTGCCTGTATTTGTTTTCCTCCTGGGGTGTCACCAAGCCCCTGATATTCCTCCCAGTGAGAAAATTTTACAAAATCAAATTTACTTTAGACCACTTACTGCTCCTTGATTCCCGCCTGGCATTTCTCTCTACACTGCCAGAGAAAGCAGATTGCTACATTTCACCTTTGTTCCCACTCAGTTTTGCTTTTGAATGACAGATAATGACCAATGAGGTTTAATTTCAAGTGGAAAAGGGAAAAAAAGATCCTTTCCAGAAATATTTTCCTATAAAATTAAAAAAAAAATCTTGCAGAAAAGCTTTGAGCCCTCTCATTTTTCTTTTCTTTTCTTCTTTCCTTTTGTTTGGGGAAAGGGTAGAGGAGGACTTGTTGTTTCACTGGTCCTGAAAATTCCTGGTGTGGAAATTCCCTCTACAGATTCAGATGGCAATTGGTCTATAATTGATAGTCTTAGGGACTTACCTGGGGCAGTGAGAAAGGTTGCCTGAGGGCTCCAAAAGAAATGACTTGCCCATGGTTGTAGAGCTAATATATGTTGAACGTAAGAATTGAATCCAGGTATTCCTGACTCCAAGGCCAGCTGTCCATACCCTGTCTCACTGAGGTTTTTGTCCTGCCTTTTGGCAATTAGGGGAAATTTACCCAATGTAGTCTTGGAACTCTTCTGTTAATGGGTTGTGTCCAGGTGATGTGCCCAAAGGGCTCTACATGCATCACCCTTCATTATTCAATAGCAGTAGGTAGACTTGGCAATATAGGGCCATTTCTGACAAGGCATGGCATTTAAACATACAGGCTGCCCCTAGACCTGCATGTATGTATGTATTTATGTCTTTCACAGTTGTAATATTTCACGGTTGTAATTGCATCCCTCATTCTTGCAACATTACAGACATGAAGGGAAAATGAGTGCTTTACATGTTCCCAGAGATATAATTATGGTAATGCATAGGCGGCATTTGTGCCACTGGTCCCATCAGGCATTCGGTAGTGCTCTCTGCTGAGGACAGCCCTGGGTAAGGATGGGCTCAGGCAGGGGAGCCTATTCCAAATTCACTCCTTTCTATAGGGTTGTTTTGATTCCGTGGGATGGATTTACTTCTTCTTCCTCCAGGTTTACAGCAGAGGGGTGTCTTGGTTTGTCATTCATCCTGGGAGAATGTTCTAAGTCAAGGGAAGTTAACAAGTATTATTAAGTACTCATTGGGTGCTCAGCCTTGTGGGTGATGAATATTGAAAGTTGGAAGATTTAGGCTTCATTCCCCATATCTGATACTTTCTGTTTGTGTAACCTTGGGCAAAGTCACTCGTAATCTCCTTGGGCTTCACTTCCTTCATCTCTAACATGAGGGGGTTGGAGTAGATGGCCTTTGAGGTCCCTCCCAACTCTCCATCTATGATTCTGTGAAGGAGAACAGCAGGGTTCTGTCCTTGGGGAACTTTCAATCTGTAATGATAATAAATGACAACTCACATTTATGTAGCACTTAAAAGTTTGTAATGTACTTTCCAATTGAAGAGTCAACATTTTTGTGTTGAGATACATAAAACAAGCAGAGAAGAGCAAGGGAATAACCATTTATACAGTACTTACTATGTGCCAGGCACTGTGCTAAGTGCTTTGTGATTATTATCTCATACTGAGCCTCACAACAACCCTGGTAGGTAGGTACTATTATTATTCCTATTCGACAGTTGAGGAAACTGAGTTAGATGGAAGTTAAGTAACTCACCCAGGACCATACAGCTAAGAAGTGCCTGAGGCTGGATTTGACCACCCAACAAAGAGGTTTGAATTTGGAATTAGGAACCCTGGGTCCTGGTTCAGCTCCTTCCTACCTGAGTAACCCAACCTTTGTTTTCATTCTCTCATCTGCAAAATGAATTTGAACTAGAAAACCCCTGAGGTCCCTTATTGCTTTAAATTCAGGATCTCTGGGCATTCTATCTGATTCTAAATTGTGTAGTACTCAAGAGGTATGTTTTGGTAATAATACCTTTTGAGTCTTCCTGGAAGAGCCCAGTATTTTGGTTAAGAAGACCAACTTCTAACATGGGGTACTTTTGAAATTGCCAAGTATCTTCACAAGCATTATCTTCATTTGACACTCATAACAACTCCTTAATGTATTTGTGGGCAGATATTGTTATCAGATAATAGGAGTCCTCCATTCCAGTGGCTCAGAGGTTGCTTGGATGGATGAGGGGGAAAGGGCAGGGTTCTTTGTGTATCCTAAGATGAACATGTGCTATCCTCTTTCCCCTAACCTATCTTGAAAAGGGTACTCCACTCCCTCAGGGGACAGTGGTAGAACCAGAACATTCTTTGGTCATAGTAACCTAAGACCTCCACCTTCCATTGGTACAGTCATCCCTAGCTCTGTTTTACTAATTCACAGAACTTGCCTTCAAATAATGTCCTCCAAAGTTTCCCCCACTGCCTCCCCTCTCTGCCTTTGGCTCCTTTAAGGAGAGAGGAGCCCACAAGATATATTGGACCAAATATTCTTAACCATATGTACATGGGGTCCTGGCTGAAGTGTCAAACTCCATCTGTTAATGGAATGGCAGAAGGCAGGGTGAAGACCAAGCAGAGGATCTGAAAAGTGGTATCAAGTTTTGCCTGTTTGTCTGTGTTAGGTATCAGCACCAAAGATTAAGATTAGAGGGATGGAGAGATAGATAGGATAGTGAGTTCTGTAGGGCCTGGTGTACAATCAGCATTTCTATCTTAAGACTTTGATGGAGGCTGGAGGGAGGGGTAGGTATGTATGCTCAGGTGGGAGAGGTGTGTCTGGGGAGGGGAATGGCCTTCTTCCCATTGTCCTGCTTTCAGCCACTCTGATGGACTCATCAGACTCCTTTTCCTGCTGCTGCTTTTCCCAGCTCCGTAGCCAGGATGATTCTGTTAACGTCTCCCAAGTGGCTGACCCAGCTCACAGCTGAGTTGTTATCAGCCTGCCACACACTTATCTGTGCACTGTTAAAGCTCCCGTAATAAAATTTGTCACTGGCTTTAATCCTATCACTGTCCAGACCCAGCCGATTAGCCCCTCTGGTCCTTTTGGCTTTGCTCTCCCCATCCCAGCCCCCTCCATGCAAATTAACAGGGAAGGGAGTTCAGAGGGAACTCTGAAACAAAATAATAACAAAACCACTAAAAAAGAGAAGCCCTATAACACCAAGCAATAACCGCCCCCCCCCAAAAAACCCCAAACAAACAGACAGACAGACAGGTAAAGATAGCTTTGGTCTCCATCCTGCCTTCTTCCTAGTCAGTTTACATACTTATCAGAATCAGAAGCAGGAGAGGGAAACATCTTCATTTCATCTTAGTATTGTTTTCAGAGAATAACTAAGAGCTAAAGGTTTATTTCTTCTCCATTCCATTTGCAAGGCTTATTCCCACCCCCACCCCTATTATTCCTCATAGACCTCCTTAATTCTGGAGAGAGGATGAGATAGACAAGTCTGGTAGAGGGGGAGAGATAAAGGCTAGAGGCCCCAGGATTGTTTCTCGAAATCCTCACGTGCTAAGAAATATATCCTGGTACCCTCACTCCTAGAACCAAGAGTGATACATCAGGGCCTCTGGTCCAGGCTCAGGCTGAATAGACTTTGTGGTTTAGGTTTCTGTTGGACTGAATACATTTACTCCCATAACAGCCGTACTTCCAATATACCATTTTTGAGTTCATGAAAGAACATGTGTGGCAAAGGCAATGAATTATATTTCCATCCAGGGACTGATCTGTGGGAGCCTCCTGTGTGTCAGATGTGCTGTGCTTTCTGCACTTTGGGGTGTGTGTGTGTGTGTGTGTGTGTGTGTGTGTGTGTGTGTGTGTGTGTGTGTAGATGTGTGTAGTTCCAGTACATGATTATGAATGATTTTAGAATACCCAGATCCTTATGGGCACATTTTCAGTATCTATGTTTTAGTAGGATGGCATTTCCCTCCTTCCTTTTTTCCTGTTCTACGTTACTGCACAGCTGTTACCTGTCTCTGTGTCTTCCTCTCTACATAGTTCTATGTTCAGGGTGCTTCCCCTCCTCCTCCTATCCCTTACCATCCTTTTCCATTCTCAAGAGATAAAGCTTCCCCCCCCCATAAATACACATTTCTCTGTATCTTCTCCTCATGTACCTGTCATGAGATAGACTGACGTTGAAGCTGCCTGAGAGGCTCTGGCAGCGGGTGACTGTGGAGACACTCTGAGAAAAATGGGGGCGGCTAAGGAGCAGGAAGACTTTCCTGACTTCCAAATCTTACCATCTTCACAGAAGTGCGTCAGTCTCTGTTTCTAGCAGGTGGCTTCTCCACAGACTGCATTCACCTGCCTAGAGGAGACAGATTCAGCCTTCATTCTCAGGAAGAACCAAGTGTCTCAAAGTTCCTGTTGATTTGAGGAAGGTGAGTAGGCTTCAAATGTAATAGGAAAAGGGTTCTCCTTCCACATCCTAACCTCACCTTATCTGTGTGAGCCTGTTTAGAGTATGGAAGGATATGCACAAGATCACAGCTTTGTTTTCTTATTGGTGGCCATGACAACATTATTATCATATCTTATATCTGTATTTTACAGTTTATAAAATGGTTTTACATTGAAAACCTTATTCATTCCTCAAAAAAACCCACCAACAACTGTGAGGTAGATGGTGGAAATTAGAATAATTTGACAGTTGGGGACACTGAGGATCAGAAAGTATAGTGGCTTTCCAAAGTCACATAGGTGGTAAATGACAGAACTCTGAGTTCTGATGTCAAGTCCAGTATTCTTTATAGTGAAAATGGATTGCTCTCTGTTTCACTATAGAAGACTTAGGTACCTCCTGAGAATTGTCAAGCCTGACAACCATTTCCCACTTCTGGTGATTCACATGAGGACAAACATCGTGAAGGATTTTGCTAAGAGGTACAGGTGGTGTTTGTATCTTGAATGCCAATTGAAGTAAGGGATTCAGAAGAAAGGGAGATTTGAGAAGTGAAGAATTGACTAAGAAGATGGTGCCTGAAAAAGGAATTTAGATTTCTGGGTGATGGTTTAGAAGACAAGTATGGTGGGCTTTTGACCAGATTTAAAGTAAACTTAAAAAGGGCCAGGTAGAACATATTTGCTTGAAGTTTGGAAAGTTCAACAAAAAGAGAGTTAAGTTGAAAAGGGAAGAAAAGAGAATAAACTGCTCGTGTAACTCTGCCAAGCCTAGTGCTACCGAAGGCAGCTAGGTTATGCAGTGGATAGACCCCTGGACCTAGAGTCAGGAAGACTTCAATTCAAAAACCTACCTTAAACACTATTAGTTAAGTTACCCTAAGCAACTCACTTAAACCTCTGTTTGCCTCAGTTTTCTCATTTGTAAAATTAGGATAATAACAGCACCTACCTTTGTGGGTTGTTATGAGGATTAAAATGAGATAATATTTGAAAAGCACTTTGCAAATCTTAAAGTGCTATATAAATCCTTGATATTGTTACTACTACTACAACTACTACTATGATTGCTGCTGCTGTTGCTACTACTGCTGCTGCTGCTACTACTACTATTACTACTACTACTACTCTACTACTACTACTACTACTACTACTACTATAGAGAATAGCAGAAGAAAGAGACAGTAATTCACAAAAGCCAACATCCCAAAAAAACAACCAACAGTAAAACCCATGGCCTCAGATGCCCATATATACATGTGTAAAATATAGGTAATAAACAGGGTTAACTAGAGATCCTAATGAAGGAAGTAAATTTGACATCCTAGGTATCCTTGGTATGACTTGGTAGGATGAGACTTGTGCCTAGAATTTGGCTTTGAAATGGTGTGCCTCATTAAAAAAAATTCAGACTAAAATAAAATGTGGGCTGGATTGATATTGTAAATCAAGATAAGGTAGTGTGGTTCAGTGGAAAGAGTGCTGGACCTCAGTTCAAATCCCACCTCTGTCACTTACTACCTGTGTAAACTTTGTTAAGTTGTTTAATCCTGCTTTCATTTGTAAAGTGAAGGGGTTGGACTGGATGACTGCTGAAGTCCCTTTTTGTTCCAAATCTATGAGCCTCTGGTCCTAGGAATATAAACTCAAGTAAGGAAATCTAGAAACCTGGGAGGGAAAACTTGATTCAAAGTGCTTAGGTGAAAATCAGTGGGGGTAGACAGAAGTAATATTGTTGTGGGCTTCTCTGTAGGGGCACTGATATAGACCACCTAGATAGAAGGAAGAATGAGATTGAGGTGTTTGGGAGACTGATCACAAACCTGGTACAAATGCATAATACTTTGGGAACCCCTCCCCCCAACTGTGTCAAGTCTTCTGGAATTCTCTCTCTTCCAAAATAAGAAAAGTTGACACATTTTTGTCTTGCCTTAGTGATAATTTCATTCTTCAAAAGTTGAAGGACACAACTATGGAAGCTGCTATATGATGGAATCTGGACATGATTCTGACTGAGGAGGAGGAACTGTTGAAGTTTGGGAAAAAGTTTGAAATGGGAAGAAGTTTGGGAGCAAGGGATGTCTCTGTCATAAAGTTCATGATAAAGACAGGCAGGAAAGCCAGGAAAAGTTTGACGTATTATTGTATTAGGTATTGTAAGAGTATATTTCAAAGAATTCAGATGAAGGATGGATAACATGCAATGGCCCAATATTTTATGATGGAAGAAGGCCAAAGAGAGATGGAAATCCTTCAACAACAAAATTCTGAGAATAGCAGAGATGATTAGGATGAGGAGGAAAAGGGATCTGCCTAAAGAAACCAATGTGGATGAATAGGGAACTCGTCAACAAACATATTTTTAAATGTTTAGATAATAAAATCAGAGGCAAGTAACTGATGATGAAAACAAAAGAGGAATCTGGTCCTATTAGAATTGTATTAAGAGTTGAGTATGAGTTGAGACTGCTGATGCATGATGCTAAGTTAGAAGTTTGTTTTGTTGTTATTGTTGTTTGGTTACATTGGGGATAAGTAAAGGATCAAACAAGAAATTAGATTATTGAGGTTATTATTTATGGTGGGATAAAAAGAAATGGTTAAGGAGATATTTTTTATGAGAAACCTAGGAAGACTTCTATGAACTGACTCAGAGTGAAGGGAGTAGAACCAGGAGAACAATCTACACAATAGCAACAGTGTTGTAAAGACAAGTAGCCAAACAACTTAGAAAAACTTAAGAGTTCTGATAAATGTGATAGCCAAGCATGATTCCAGAGGACTGAAGATGAAGCATGTTACCCACCACTTGAAAAAGAGGTGATGGACACAGGGTGCAGAATAAGACATAGATTTTTGGACATGGCCAATGTGGGAATTTGTTTTGCTTAACTATGCATAGTTGTTACAAGGGCTTTATTTTTCATTCGTTTAATTGGTAAGAGGCAGGAAGAAAATGCATTTTTTGTTAATTGAAACATAAAATAAAAACAAAAAAAATATTAAATGAAGAATAATGGTGAGAAGGCTGAACTATTCAACTTTTAATTTGCTTTTTTCTTTCCCAAGTAGAGAAATCTTTGGACTGGGACAGATAGAATAAAAAATGGTCAGCAAGGAATGCAAGTCCAGGATAAGTAACAAGATGGTCAAGCAGCATTTAGTTGACTTCAGTCATTTTACATCAGCAGGCCCCAGTGAGCAGAATTTCACCAGTGCTGAAATAATGGATTGTTGAGATTGCAGAGTTTCTGTCAGTGATCTTTTAAAGATCCTAGAGATATTCCCCAGGACTGAAGAAGAACACATGTCTTCATTTTCTAAAAAATGAAAACAGGAAGAGTTTGCAAACTACAGAGCAGTGAGTTTGACATATTCCAGGCAAAATCCTAGAACACATTATCAAAGGGCTGGTTTGTGAAGGGTGAAAAGCCAATATGGCTTCATCAAGGACAACTCATGACACAGTAACCTCATTTTCTTTTTTTCTGACAAAGTTATCAGACTAGTAGCTTGGGGACTGCTGTAGGCAAAATGTTTTCTGCTACATTTGTGGATAAAATGTAGAAGAAATACCAGATAGAAGAGTTAGGTGGGTTAAATTCCCTGGTTGAATGATCTAACCAACCAAGGAGTCATTAATGAGAGGATGTCAACTTCAGTGGAAGTCTTTAGTGTTGAGCCTCAAGGATTTGTCTTTGACCTTATCAGCTAGAGTTTTGTATGTCTATATCTATATCTATATCTATATCTATATCTATGTCTATGTCTATGTCTATGTCTATGTCTATGTCTATGTCTATGTCTATATCTGTATCTATATATATCTATCCATCCATCCACCCATCCATCCATTTATCTATCTGTCTGTCTGTCTGTCTGTCTATCTATCTATCTATCTATCTATCTATCTATCTATCTATCTATCTATCTATCTATCTATCTCTATCAAGCCAAGGAGAAGTAAAGGTAACTCACGACAGCTTATATTTTTGGGTTGGAGTGTTGGAACTGGGATTCAAGCATAGGTGTACTGATTTCAAGCCCAACTCTTTTTCTACTACATCATGGTGTCTCAACTTAGAGGCCATCCTTGCCATATTTGCCAGTGACCTGAACCTCCATACCTTGAGTTTTCTGTGTTTAGGAGGGGGCAGGGATTGAATTTTAGGAAAGCCATTGACAAGTTGGAGTGATTCCAGAGAGGGAAGCAGGAAAAAGATGTCAAGAGAACTAGATAAACATGCTATTTAAAGACTAGTTGAAGAACCTAGGGATTTTTAGCCTGGAGGAGAGACTTAGAACCCAAGATAGTTGTCATGTAGGAGAAGGATTAGATTTGTTCCATTTGGTCCTAGATGGCAAAAGTGAGGAAATGAGTGGAAAAGAGTTAGATTTAGGATTAAGGGGGGGTACAATAGTCCTAACAACCACAGCTTTATAAGATTGGAATGGGTTGTTTTGGGTTCTCCTCTTTGGAGATTTTCAAGCAGACCTGGATGACCCCTTGCTGGGGAAGGGGAGAATCAAAAGGCTTTTGATATCCCTTCTAAACTCTTAGATTCTCAGATTCTGCATTGTTGAATTTTGAAGGCAGTTTGATTGGAGTAAATAACAAGCTTAATTCAAAGAAACTGGGAGGGGTCCTTTTACTCTTTCCTCATTTATGGGAGAAAGAGATTTGTAAATCATTTGAGGTTGGGGGGATGGATAGGAACAGGTGTGCTGGTGGTATGAGAACCTGGGAGAATATGTAGATGTTGTGAACTGAAGGTCTATTACAGCATAGGGAAGAGTTACATATGACGAATGCTTCATAGTTAGGTTGAATAATAGGAGCATGGAGTGAGTGAGTGAATGTGTGTGTGTGTATGTGTGTGGTGTGGTGTGTGTGTGTGTGTGTGTGTGTGTGTGTGTGTGTGTATGTACATAATGACCAAATGGGCATTGCAAGTTTCTGATTAGAGTAGGGAGTGGAAGGGTGGGATATAACTTGGTGATACAGTATTATCAGTCACATTGTGATGTGACAGCTGTCCAGGGTGCTGGGGCTTGAGCCCATGAAATTTCCAGGACTGATCAATGGAAATCCTGCTTCTGATGATAGGAAAAGAGGCAGGTAGAGATCACATTCTTGAATGTCTGCAAAGCACTGGGCCTTTAGCCTAGGGAAAGTTTTCTTCATCTTTTTGTGTGTCATGGACTCTTGGGCAGTATGGGGAAGCCAATGGATCCCTTCCCAGAACAATGTTTTAAAATCTATAAAATAAAATACATGAGGTTATAAAGGAAACAATTAGATTTAACTACAGTTATCAATTCTTGTCCCAGGTTAAGAACTCTAGGGAAATGGGTCTTACAAATGAGTCTTGACTAAATGTTGGTTCAATGAGTGAGCCCAGTGCTAATTAGGACAAAGACTTAATCCTTGTTTGTGATAGTTTTTTTTTTTTTGGCAATTGGGGTTAAGTGACTTGCCCAGGGTCACACAGCTAGTAAGTGTCAAGTGTTTGGTCTGAGGCCATATTTGAACTTAGGTCCTTCTGACTTCAGGGCTCTATCCACTGAACCACCTAGCTGCCCCTTGGGATAGTTAATTTTATTCTATTTCATGGTTACCACCTATATCTCTAAACCTCATTGGCCATTTTGAACATGTAAGTATCTTTGGTCAAGAGGGGAAAATAGTTCAGATAGGTGGATAGGAATGGTTCCATGCAATTCTATCATTACCACTGGGGGAAAAACACTCACAGAGCACAACTTAACACCAACAGCATTAACACTAAAGCATTTTACATCTGTTATTTCATTTGCTCCTCACAACAATCCCATGATGTAGGTGCTAGCATTGTTCCTATTTCCAGATAAAGAAACTGGGGCAAACAGAAGTTAAATGACTTGCCTAACGTCACACAAGTAAATGTCTGAGGCAAGATTTGAACTCCACTCTTTCTGACTCTAAGTTCACAATTCTGTCTCCATGTAGGAATGGCACATTCTTTTGGGGTAGCCTCAAATGCTTTCATATAAGGTGAGCCCCATCCAGATTGAACTTTGAAAATAAAACAACCATCCAAATTTATTTATTAAATCCTTTAAATTTGACAAGGCACTCATCATACAACAACCCTTTGAGGCAGGTAGTATAAATACCATTACCTTAATATTATCCTACACTAATCTTGAGTTGTAGTGGGAAAATTTCTGGACTTGGAGTCAGAAGATAACTCAGGTCAAATCCCACCACTGACCTATATAACTATTTGTGTGACCTGGGGCAAGTAACTAAACTTCTCTGAATCTTAATTTTGTCATCTGTGAAGTGGGGATTATAATCCCTGTAGTTCACAAGGTCGCTGTGAGGTTCAAATATGAGAAAATGAATGTGTTAAGTGACTCCCCTTCTTGCATATATAAAGCATTTTGTAAACCTTAAAGCTATATAAATGTCAGCTGCAATACTTGTTTTACAGATGAATGAATGAGGGGAAAAAAGTGCTTACTATGCACAAAACATTGTGGCAAATCAAAAAGTAAGATGGTCCCTGGTCTCAAGGAAGAAGCTCTCATTCTAATATGGGAGACAACATACATAGGAAGTTTTAGTTGTAAGTCAGATGGAAAGGCCCTATGGTTCTTAGGGTGCAGAGGCAGAGCAAATGGTGATGCATCTTCATCACTGTCATTTTCACTGAGAAAATCACATCTGTTTCCGATGTTAAACCATTTGACAATGCCATGTACTTTGGTGACAAGAACCATTTTCTGGGTCTTCATTTCCTGTGGCTGTAGCACTTGAAGAATCAGGTGCTAAGTTGCATCTTCATAGGATGATGGCTGCTGGGACTCAGCTAGAAACAGGACCAACCAGTTTTCTTGGAGGCGTTGCTATTTCCAAGACTCTTGAGTTTAACTCACTGCAGATCAATGGCAGTTGAAGAGCAGTTGGCGTAGGTGTTAGCAGGGATGTTGGGCCCCTCCTCCACATGGGTTGCTCCCATCAAAGATGGCTGCAAGGACCATGTTAGAAGAAAATCTAGTTATTGCTAGATAACTAGGAGGGCTTTGCTCTTCTCAAGGTTCTTGGGTTCAGAGTCCTCGAACATCTCCGTAGGAGTCTGGGGGAAGGTGCTGGCAATAGTTTGACTTGCCTGGCGTATACACGAATGAATAAATGAATGAAAAAGCATTTGTTGAACATTTATTATGTGCACTCTGCCGAGGCAAATGAGACTCGGGGTGGCTTGACAACCTGTTCAGCGTTGTATAGCTAGTTCTTTGAAGGAGACTGGATTTGAACCTAGGTTTCTTGGCTCCAGGTCCATTGCTCTTTCTGCCCTTCAAGTTTAGTGAAGGGAAGAGAGGAAGGAAAGAAATAAGCCTTTGTTCATCACCTAGTCTATGCTAGGCATTGTGCTAATAAGCGCTTTACAAAATATTGCATTTGATACTCACAACAACCCTTCCAGGTAGATGCCATTATGACCCCCCATTTTACAATTCAGCAAACTGAATCAGACAGAGGATAAAATGACTTGTCCTGACTCACCCAGGCAGTAAGGATCTGAGGCCAGATTTGAAATCAGATCTTCCTGACTCCAAACTCATCATTTATCCACTGAGCCACCTAGCTACCAATAGGGTATCGTGGGAACAGGATGTAGTCAACCATTGTGCTACCCATCACTTGTAAGGCAGGTAATTTTCAAAATCCCTTTTGGTCTTGAATAAACTATCCTCAGTCCATCCCATCTTCCTTAGTTTCCCATCTCCTCGGACTTAACTATTCCCTTGCTCTTAATTTCTCTACCCCCCACTCTAGTGGGGAGGCCAGGATTTTGAAGAGCATTAGCAGTTGTGGAAAAGGGGAGTTCCGAAAGGAGAAGGTTTAGAAAGTGACTATTTCTTTAGTGCTCCTCCCTACTTTCCTCCTCCTCCTCATTCTGTCTCCTTTCCCCTTCCTATATTTCAACATGAAAATATTTTGACTGGCTGTTAAGGAAGAAAAACAACTTTGAGCTGCCAAATGCTAGCCTTCTGGGACCATCATTAGGAGGGGGCACATACAGGAAGGGCATTTTCCCAATTGCTCTCAAAATTTTCTAAACTAGAGGTTCTTAACCTTTATTGTGTCATGGGCCCCTTTGTTTAAGGGGCCCATGGACCCTTTCTCAGAATAATGTTTTTAGATATAAAAATGGCATAGGATTACAAAGCAAACTGATTATATGGAAATATAGTTGTCAAAATATTTTTTAAAAGAAATTCACAGGCCCCAGGTTAAGAACTCCTGTTTTAAACTCCCATGTCTTTCCAACATATGTCCCTTTCAGCCTCCCCCACATCTAAATCCCTCTTCACTTTGCCAGAGTAAATAATTACTGGTGTGTGGTGACCCAGGGTCATGACCAATGAAGAAATGTAATTAGGCCCTTCTTTTCTGACCATCTAGGGAGACGCCTTACAGCTGATACTCATTCCTCTGACCTCTCACATGAAACCTCAGACTTTCCCTCTTACCAGACTATATGGATTCTAAGTCAGTGGTTTTGTTGCCAGAATAGAAGAGGGAGGAGGATGGAGATGCTAACATGGTTGCTCCTTCATTTTCCCACAGATATGAAAGGGTTGGCCATCCTTGGGATGTTTTGGAAGGGGATCTATGGGGCTCCTTGAATAAAAGGTGAATGAACACTTTTGGAGAGTCTCATTTGAAACATGACATGAGAATACAATCTCCCTGAGGGCAAGGGCTGTTTGAATTTTTTTCTTTGTACCCACAACACTTGGTACAATATCTGGCAAAAAATATACATTGCATGGTACAGTAGAAAGGATATTCTGGAGTCTGCCTCTGGCTCTGGAGTCAAGGAACTTGGATTCAAATTCCACCTTTGGTATTTAGGGCAGCTAGGTGTTGCAGTGGATAGAGCGCTAGGGCATGGAGTCAGGAAGACCTGAGACACATACTAGCTGTGTGACCCCTCGCAAGTCACTTAATTATGTTTGCTTCAGTATTCTCAACTGTAAAATGAGGATGATAATAGCACCTACCTCCTAGGGCTGTTGCAATGATATAAAACACTTAGCACAGTACCTGGCACATAGTAAGTGCTACAAAAATATTACCTTTATGATGATGATTATTATTTACCTATGTGACCATGGGCAAGTTCCTGGGCCTTCTATGTACATAATTGTTTATGTGGTATCTCTCCTGCTAAAGTGTAAGCTTCTTGAAGGCAGTGACTGTTTTCTCTTTTCTTTGTATTCTCAGTACAAAGCACAAAGCCTGGCACATAGTGAGTGCTTAATAGATTCTTGGTGACTTGACCTGGGCCTTAGCATCCTCATCATAAAAAAAAGATGGCCTCTGACATCCCTTTCTGCTCTTTTGTTGTTGTTCAGTCGTTTTCAGTCAAGTCCAACTCTTTGTGACCCCATCTTGGGTTTTCTTGGCAAAGCTACCGAAGTGGTTTGCCATTTTCTTCTCCAGCTCATTTTACAGATGAGGAAACTGAGGCAGACAGGTTTAAATGACTTGTATAGGGTCGCACAGCTAGTAAGTGTCAGAGGTCAGATTTTCACTCTAGATTGTAAACTATGAATTGTCTCGAACTAAGTTCGTGCTCAGGTGTGAGTTGGAGTAGGAGACCTCTAAGGTTCCTTTCCGCTGAGATCCTTTGCTTTGGTGCCCTCATAGAGAGCTGGAAATGCTCGCCCTTCTTGTGTCTCCTACTCGGGTGTGAGCGCTCTAATTACAAATTTGGAACGGGAGGTGGGAGGGAATGAATTGATGATGCTATGCCAAACTATTTTTCACAAGCTTCTGAAACCATCTTCTACCCTTGCACAGCTACCCCAACCCAATCTGTGGATAAACCTTATTTCTCCAAATGAAGTGCTATGTCAGCCATGCTTCTCTCTCTCTCTCTCTCTCTCTCTCCCTCTCCCTCCCCCCCTCCCCCCCCCCCCCCCCATCCCTAGATAGGGTAGAGGTAGGCAGGTACAAGGTCCCCTGGTGTAGGGAAGGAAAGGTGATATTCTCTTATCATCAATGGAATCCTCTTGGGAAGCAGGAGATTTAAATTTTATTTTTTCAGAAAACGTTCCTCCCCCTCACATTTTTGGTCAGAGGCAAAGACAACTGGAAACAAAAAGATCCTTTGGGCTTTTGTGAGAAATTCTCCTTTGGTAAAATGGCCGGGTTGGGGGGAAGCCCCATTCACTTTGCTGCTTCTTCCAGGTAAGGTCCTATCTAAAGTCATTCAAAATGAATGAATGAAGGTAGAGGGAAGTACCCCCTTCTATTAGAATTTTTTTAATTTTGAAATTATTATTAATAGTATTATCATAAAAGTGGGAAACCTTTGATAGCTCCAGAGGTCATTCTTTTCCCTGACCCTCCATTATGACCCTGCTGCCTGGAGTATTACTGTATGAGAGGAGGTGTACCCTGAATCAAACCACTGGAAATTGTAGAAAACTCAGTTCTATGCCAAGGCAAGGAGAGCTCAGGGCTTCTTCTCCCGGCTCTTACCTCTGAGAAGGTCGTCCCTGCCTTTAAACTTCTGTTCTCACCCCTGGGATTCCTCCTAATTGCGCTTGTGCTGACCCCAGCCCTCTCTTTACATTCCACCTCCTTTTGGGTTGGACCTCTGAGACCGCTTAGGATTCACGGAGTATGCTCTCTGCCCTTCTGTCTGCTTCATGGACCTCCTTCATTAACTCTTTTACCAGTGGCCCCCTTGGTCCTATTAGCCATGCACTGAGCTAGAAGAGAGATTCTCTCCCCCACCCCAAGGAACTGTGGTGGCTAGTGGGTTGCTCATGTGTCCTTGCATTCTTAGACACTCACTCACAGGACTCTTTTGCAGGCTGATAGCACAGGTCACAGGTCCTTTCGAAATATTTTTTTTTCCCCCTGTGGGAGATCTGTTTATTTGACAAAGGGAGTCACAGAATCATAGACTTGAAGTTGAAAGGGATCTCGGATTGTCTACTCCAAACCCTCCATTTTATAGATGAGAAAACAGGTTTGGAGAAGTTAAGGGACACACAGGTAGGAAGGAGCAGTGCCAGGATTCGAATCCTGATCTGTTGGTACCAAATCTAGCATGCTTTCCTGTCCTGGGGCCAGAGATTTAGAAATTCAGCAGCTAATATTAACTAAATTGTGGACAGTCTCTCTGAATTCACTTGCATATTGCTGTGTGAGTCATTTTTTTGTGTTTATTTATGTGCATTGTTGATCCTCACTTAGCTCATTGAGGACCAGGAATGAGTGTTCTAGAGCTGCATGATTCCCTCCTCAGAATCCACTAGGGGGTTAAGCCCCCTGTGGGTAGGCATTCAAATCATAATAGTTCTTATTTCCTATAATACTGTAAGATTTTGTGAAGAACTTTCCTCACAACTCTGTAAAATGGGTAGGACAGGTATGATTATCCCCATTTCACAGATGAATATTATATCATTTGTTACTCCTAACAAGTAGTCAGATCAATAGGTATTTATCAAGCACCTTATTTATGCCTGATGCTGTGCTTAACACTAGAAGGTAAGTGCTATTATTATCCCCATTTTATAGAAGAGGAAACTGAGGCAGGCATAACTTAAGTGACTTGCCCAGAGTCACACAGCGAGGATGTATCTTGAGTAAGGATTCAACTCAGGTCTCTGTCACTCCAAGTATGGTGCTCTCTCCACTAACCTACCCAACTAAAGAAACTGAAGAAGTAGTTTGTCCACAGTCACCCAGCTAGTAAGTGTCAGAGTCAGGACCTAAACCCAGGCCTTCTGACTCTAACACTTGTGGTTTTTCCACTAAACCATAGCTACTGATGGATAGTGACCTGGGTAGCGAACAACCTTGGAGACCACCACTGGGTACAATACAAAAGGCTGTGCTTGATGACAATCCTATCAGACTATGCTCTTGGATAGGACAGTTCCTCCATGAGAGACTTGCCTATCACTCGGGAAAGTCTGTATTTCCCTTCCTACTTTCCCTCATTCATTGTTGTTGTTGTTGTTCAGTGGTCTGACTTTTCCTGAACCCATTTGGAGTTTTCTTGGCAAAGAGGCTGGAGTGATTTGCCATTTCCTTTTCCAGCTCATTTTACAGATGAGGAAACTGAGGCAAACAGGGTTAAGTGACTTGCCTAGGGTCATACAGCTAGTAAGTGTCTGAGGCTAGATTTTGAACTCAGGAAGATGAGTCTCCCCGACTCCAGGTCTGGCACTCTATCCAATGCACCACCCAGCTATCCTCATTTATTGGAAGTCTTTAAAGAAAGATTTGATGGATATTTGTTGGGGATACCGTAGAAGGAATTTATGCTTCCATTAGAGATTGAGTTAAATGATTTCTAAAAATTGATATCATTGTTTCTGTTACCTACATTTTCCCTTGTGTTATTCCTCCTCCCTCACTCAGAGAGCCATCCCATATAACAAAGAATATTTTTTCAAACAAGAAAAAGGAAAAAAAAAAGGAAGTAGCAACATCTCAAACCCAAAGATGTTCTTCTGCAGTCCTTTGATTTGAGGAAGTTCTAGGTACCACAGGCCTTATCCCGATCTGTCTCTTATAGGTTAGCTCAGATTATTGGATTTGGAGGAGATAGAAATGGGTTGGATCCAACAACTGCTATTTGCTACTTTGTGACCTTGGACAAGTTCTGTAACTTGTCCTCTCTTGACCTCAGTTTCCTTTTCTGTAAAATGTAGGGTTCGAGCTACATGGTCTCTAAAGGTCCAGTCCAGCTCTAAATCTATGATCCCTCAAGGCTGGGATCCATGAACTTATATCTTAATCTTTTGATAACTACATGCAGGGATTGCCCTGGGTTCTTGCAGTGAGGGTTGGGCATGCCTCAAGGCTGTCAGACCCCAATTAACATGAAGGCCTTGGCTGGGTGACTCTCAGGGTGCTTTGCCTACACTGAGATGTCTGAGAATCTTCTCCTCCTCTCACCTGGAAATGCCGCAATGTCCCCCTGCTCCACCAGGATTTCGGTGGTTTCTGCCTTTTCTGGCTGTGACTAATGCTCTTCAGCAGTAGCAGCAGCAGCATTAGGGGCGGCAGCAGCAGCAGCAGTGGCAGTAGATTGGGATGGGGCGGGGGAGAGGAGTGGGGGAGGATCACAATCACTTGCTCCTGATAGAACAGTAATGAAATTAATGGGCTCTTAAAGCTCTCCCATTAACAATGGAGTCAGTATGTCAGGGGCATTTACAATATTGGTTCTCCAGATGTCAGCCAGGGACATACACCAATAGCTGCCTGCTTGCGTTTCCCTATCTCTGTGGGAAAAATCGGAAACTCAATCAATCTCCCAGGAACCCCTCCTCCCATCCCTAACCTTTTTTGAGACTTCTCCGAAGTGGAAGCCTAGAGGGAACTCACAGATGACTGAGATGAGGATGCCACTGGTATTGAGTGGTTATTATTGAAGTGTCTTTAACTGGATTCAGTATGACATTAGGGTACAGTGGAAAAACCATTAGCCTAAGAATCAGGAGATGGGAGTCCTGTTCCCAGCTCTGCCAGAAACCAGGTTTATGGCCTTGAATAAGTTATATCACCTCTTCACATCTCTTCTGTAAAATGAGAAGGTTAGGTTCCATGAAAGAAAGGGAATAAGCATTTATTTAATGTGTTGAGCACTATGCTAAGTGCTTTACAAATATTATCTCATAGAATCCTTACAACAACCCTGAGACGTGGGTGCTATTATTATCCCCATTTTACAGCTGAGGAAACTGAGGCAAACAGAGGTTAAGTGACTAGCCAAGGCTCACACAGGCAGTAAGAATCTGAGGTTGGATTTGAACTCAGGTCTTCCTGATTCCAGGTCAGCACCCTATCCACTGTGCTTGCCTCAAGGGAGGCCGTGAGGGAGGTAGTATGATGAAGTAACCCTGGCATTAGAGGGCCTGGCTTCAAACCCCATCTCTGACACTGCCTGTAAGACCTTAGATTAGTCACTTAATCTAGCCTCCCTCTGGGTAACTCTTCCTTCATCTGTAAAACAAGGTAATTGGCCTAGTAGGTCTACCTTCTAATCTTGGATCTAGGGCACTGTGATTGCTAAGGTCTTTTCTACCTCTAGCTTTTTATGGTTCTATGCCCTGCCACTCCCCCATAGTATATATTTTTATGGTAAAAGTAGAAATCGAAGAGGAAAGGATGGATGGTTTCGAGTACAAGGAGGTTATAAATAAAATGTGGTGTCTGCGGCCCTCTGTAAGTACTTTCTAGTATTGAGAACATCTGGTCTCATAAAGCAAAGCAAAATGAAACTTTTTCTTTGGATTAGTTAAAAGATTATGTTCTCTCCTTTTACAAATGATGTTCCATTCTTCTTTTCACATCCTTCACTAAACACCCTCTGCTCCAGCCTAATCCTTTACTGGACAGCATGAATCTAATTTTACTTCGCAGTAACCTTTCCTTAGCAGCCAGAATCATGGTTGTGACCCAAGTGTGTTAATTGGTTGGTGACTTAGAAAATGGGACCACTTAGGGGTTAAAGCCAACCAGCTCTTATCTGTTGCACGTGCCCACCTGCTTCCTTCATCCATCCACCCCCATCACAAATTTTGAAGCTTTTCCTGGAGGGCCCTTGGAAGAGGAGTGAGTGAACCTAGCAGTCTGGCTCACTCCAGGGTGTGCCCTGCAAAGGAAGGATCACCTAATACAGGTGTTGTGCTACCTCTGTGACTGGGCCCTGGCAGGAGACTGGTGAAGAAGGAAAGGGAATTACCTAGGGAAGAAATCAACCCAAAATGTCAGTCAGGCAGTGGAGCAGTACTAGGAAAATCAATGCTGAATTCCAGATGAGAGGCGGGTGGGGCAAAGGGAAGGGTTGTTGGTGGAGTAAAATGAAAGCATTTGTTTGCGATTCTAATATAATGAATCAACAGATCATGGACAAAACTTATCTAATAGGAATGCGCATAATGGACGTGGTCAAATGGAGAAAGAGAGAGAGAGAGCGAGCGATGGGAGGATGGAGTCAAATGTAAGAGTAAGAAGAAACTGGGGCTTAGAAAGGACAGGTGACTTTTCCAAGGTCATGGATATAATAAATACTAAAGACAGGATGGTGAGGCCTACCTTTTCGTAAACTGACTCAAAAGTGATCTTTCTCAGTTGTATTACTACCTTATGGTCTATTTCAATGGCTCTTGGTTTTTTTCCATGCAAAATAACGGTGATCATGCAAACATGGAATCAGAGACTTATGATGAATAGGATTATTAAGCAGGGCAATATAGCAAAATTCTTGAGTACTTTTCCTTTCCCCTTTCCCTTTTTCTCTCCTTCCTCCCCCCCATGATTTTTTTTCATGTTACTTGAGATTGAAAGAATATATCGTATGATCATGGGATCATAGATATAGAGCAAGGATGGATTTTAGAGGTTATCGAGTGTAATAGAGATCCCTAAAGCAAAGGACATTGTAGTAGTTCAGACCTTTTAAGCAGAAAAAAAGCTTCTTAGAATCTTTTTTTTTTTTTTGGGCAATTGGGGTTAAGTGACTTGCCCAAGGTCACACAGCAAGTAAGTGTCAAGTGTTTGGTCTGAGGCTGGATTTGAACTCGGGTCCTCCTGACTTCAGGGCAGGTGCTCTATCCACTGCACCACTGAGCTGCCCCTTAGAATCTTTCAAATACTCCTTGTTGGTTCACCTTCCAAAGAAATCTAAAAGGTCATTTGAAGGGCCCCTTGAAAGAGGCTGACAATGTCCCCTAAAAAAGACCAGTTTGGGTTGGGAGGAGATTCACCTATAGAGAAATCCATAAGGCTTCTCTTCATATATTCCTCCTCCTACCTGCCCATCTTTTACTTCTTTAATAAGAAGTGAGAAATTGGAACTTATTTTGGTCATGTAATTGAAGAAGATTTTGCTCCCATAATGTTTGTCTTCCTTAACCCAAATATTTCAAGCTCAGAATCAGACCATGGAAAATTTTCAAGGCATTTTGAAAGCAAAAAAAATTACCCAAACCTAACTTTCATTCCCAAAGTTCAAGTGTAACAGTTATATAATATTGGCTTGGGTAAATGGGGATAATTTCTGGTTAGCACCCTGGAGATAAATAGCATGCCCTGCTGTTCCCCTTTGATACCAGGCAATTAGGACCCTGATTCTTCAGGAGGCATTTGTGATAATCAAGGGGAATTGAAATTTAATTAGTGGGTACAATTGCAGGTATATTGGCAATTTGCTGTTAAGGAGGGGAATTGGGGACTTGAAACATGGAAATAAAGTAGTTCAAGAAGAAAGAAGTCCTAAACACAACTCTCCACTTTTGCCCTGGAAATAATACAGAGGAGTCAGCCAAAGCAGCTAAAAAATGAACAGGAAGTGTCCCCTGTAGCTTGCTAGGTCAGGTGGGTTAGAGCAGGGAACTAATGAAATTAAAATGTCAGATTGCCGAGAAGTGTGGGCTGTTGGTCACATATGGGTCCAGGTAAACCCATCTGTTTATTGGAAAACTTTTTTAAAGGTAAAAAGCTTACTAGTTAGTCATTGAGTCAGTAGATCATTCTCTTAGCAACAGGACACTGCATTCCACCTAACCATCTATCTATCTTTCTATAGATAGATAGTGTGGATTTAAGGCCAAGTGACTTGAGATTGGTTTTCTGGCTCTGACAAGAGTATTATCAATGATTCTGAAGTCTTGGAAAAGAAATTAAGATCATAGGGGAACAGGTTGCCTTTCTTCATTGTCATTTATTGAGGCTAAGGGATTAAGAAGAGAAAATTTTGGAAAGTTGACAGCTAGTTAATAAAATGGTGTCTGAGAATAGGATTTGGATGGCTGTGTCATGGCTTACAAAATGGGTTAACAGATTTGTGGCCAAAGATGAAGTGTACCGAACAAAAGCTAGTAATTGGGTATTGGACAGGTGTCTTCCAAATCTAATCAAAAGAGCTTCAGACTAAAAAGGGAGGGAGAAGATTGCTTTTGTCTATCCCCAGGGTTAGATACGATAGGGAATAAGACTCAAAGAAGGAAGAAAAATAGCAGCTGAGATGCCCAAAAATTCACAGGAGACAAAACCCCAGAAAGGATCCAGTACTAAAACATTCAAAGTCCAGGTAACAATAAGAGGAACTAATGATCCTAATAAAAGGGCAAAAACCGACCTCGTAGGTATCACTGAGATGTGATGGAATGAAATTTGTTACTGGACCATGGCTCTGGACAGATAAACTTTACCCAAAAGAAGTAGAATAAGTAAAAATGCTGCCCCAATTGGGGTGGGGCAACACTGTTTATTAATATATTTCCTGATGTTATTAATATTAATTAATATTAATATGTAATATGTTTCCTGACTTAGTGGTAATTAAATCCTCCAAAAGGTGGAAGAGCCAGCAAGAAGAAATTCTATTCTGGATCTGATTCTCGCTAACAGAAGAACTGAGGTGGACATAATGGGAACCTTGTGAGGAAATAACCACTCTATCCTCAAGTTTATGATAGAGAAGAATAGGATAACTGAGCATAATCTCACATGCACTCTAGATTTGGGGAGAGCAGATTTTGGTGGGTTCAGAAGAAAGCTAGATAGGATCTCATGGACTAATAAGCTTCAGTGGAAGCGTAAGAGGAATGTGAGTCTCTAGAGAATAAAATTTGGAAGACACAAAGGGAAACTATTCCAGTGAAAAGGAAAAATGACATTTGTCTGAAGTGGCCTATGTGGATGCACAGGGGACTCCCTAACCAACCTAGATTTTAGGAAGAGATGGAAGCAAGGCCAGTGAACACAAGATGAATATGAGTATCTGGCATGAGCCTGTAAAAAAGGGTCAGGGATGCTAAAGCTCAGAATAAATCAAGGCTGATGAGGGAAGCTAAGGACAGCAAATAGGGCTTTTTTATGTTGGGACAAAAGGAGGACCGAGGAAGAGTCAGGGATAGGACTTTTGCTTGGGGTAAGTAGGGTAATGACAGCAAATAAGAAAGAAGGCAGAGTTGTTCAATTGTTATTTTGTTTCTGTTTTCTCTACAAAAGAGAATGACCTTTATGCTGCAAATGACAAAATAAAAAATAATTAACAGGGAGTTTATGGTAAGAAGATAACAAGAGTTCATTTCGCTTCCCTTGATGAATTCAAATCACTGATTAATTCAATTCAAGGCCAGATGTTCTACATTCTTGGGTCCCGAAAGAACTGGGAGATGTCTTTATAGATCCATTGTCAGTGACATTTGAAAGATCACAGAAAACACCACAAAACTGGAGAAAGGCAAATATTGTCCCAATTTTGAAAAATGGAAGGGAGCAAGGCCTTCTAAATAAAGGGCAAATGAGTTTGAGTTTGATTCCAGAGGAAATTCTTGGAAAGTCAAAGAGATGGTTGGCAAAAATCTAGAAAGGGAAGCAGTCATTACAAAAAGCTAGGATGGTTTCATCATGCCAGACGAAACTCATTTCCTTTTTTTACAGGATTAGTAAATTAGTAGATGTAGTAGATTTGGTTAGGAGCAAATGCTGTGAATGTGGTTTATGTAGAATTTAGCAAAGCTTTTGATTAAGTGTCTTATGGTATTCTTGTAGAGCAGATGGAGGTATGTGGATTAAACCATTTTTCAAACTTTTTGGTCTCAGGACCCCTTTACATTCTTAAAAATTATTGAGGACTCTAAAGAGCTTATGTTTTTGTAAGTTGTACCTATTGATATTTACTATATTAGAAATTAAAACTGATAAATTTTAAAATGTTAAATTATTAATTCATTTTAAAATCCATGTAAATGATAAACATATTACATGTTAACATAAATAATTTGTACATGAAAAATAACATATTTTCTAAAACAAAAATAATAGTGAGAAAGAAAGCCATTGTTTTACATATTTTTGCAAATCTCTTTAATGTCTGGCTTAATAGAAGACAACTGGATTTTCATAACTGCTTCTACCTTCAATCTGTTGGATTATGGTGTTTTGGTTGAAGTTTATGGAGAAAATCTGTCCTCACATAGATATGTAATTACAAAAGGGAGGAGTATTTTAATAGGCAAATAATGTCTTAGTATTATTATGGAAAAGTCTTTTTCCTCACAAACTCCTTAAAAGGGTCTACAGACCACAGTCTGAGAATTGCTGGATTAGACAATAATATAATCAGTTAGATTCAGAACTGATTGGATAGATGACTGGATTCAAAGGGTAGTTGTTAATGGTTTAACATCAACATGACAGGAAGTCTTCTAGAATACCCCAAGAATCTCTACTTGACCCTATGCTGTGTAACACTTCTATCAATTATTTGGATAAGGGTATAAATGGCATGTTCATCAGATTTGCAGATGACACAAAATTGGGCAGGATAGCTAACACACTGGATGATAGAGTATTGGGCTGAAAATCTTAAAACTTGGGTATAAAAAATCAACCCCACAAATATAAAATAGGGAGGCCTGGGGAAGCCACAGTTATTTTGGAAAAGGTCTTGGGGTTTTAGTGGATTTCGAGGTCAATATGAGCCAGCATTTGATGTGGCAGCTAATAAAAGCTCCTGCAATGATGTTTAGTTCATAGGACCCTAATTTAAGGATATTGACAAGCTGGGGAGTGTCCCTAGGACAGCAGGCAGTTTGGTCAGAGGCCTTGAGAACATGACATATGAGGATCAGTTGAAGGAAATGGGCATTTTCTACAGAAAAGAAGACTCAGGGTAACCTTATCACTGTGTTCAAGTATTTAAAAGCTGTCAAATGAATGAGGAATTAGCCTTGTTCTATATAGCCCTGGAAGGCAGAAAGAAGATGATTTAGGATCGATGGCAGGAAAAACTGCCAATTAGAGACAATCAAATGTGGACTGGATTTCCTCCAGAAATGGTGTATTCCCTCTCCTTAAAGGTCTTACAGTGGAAGCCGAATGACCATTTGTCAATGATGTCATAATGGAGGATTCTCTTTTGGATCTGCTGGACTATGTGGCTACTAAGGTTCCTTGCAACTCTTAAATTCTGTAATTCATTGACATTGACTAGTGGTATGACCCTGGTCAGGGCATTTGACTGTTCTCTGCCCCAGTCTCTTCATCTGTAAATTTGGGATGATAAAACCACTTCCCATCTTACAGGGTTGCTGTGAGGCGAGTATTTTATAAACTTTAAAGTGCCATGTAAATGTGAGCAATTCTTATTAATTGATCAATTTATCATATAGAGATAGCTGGGATTTGAATCCCATTCCACATGTTTTCATTTTAACATCCTTTTTTTTTAAAGATGCTCAACATGCTTTTCAGATTGCTCCCACATATTTTGTTGTGAGTCCTGGAAGGCATTTTGCTCTCCATATAACAGACAGAGAAATCAAGGCACTAAGAAGAAATAAATGGTTCAGAATACTCAGTGAGTTAATGTCAAAGAAATTTAACTCTTCTGATACTCCACAAGTCCAGGGTTCCAATTATCAGACAATGTTGTCTTATGGCATATCCCAAAAAGAGGGGAAAGACCTCAGAACTAAACCAGTATTTCTTACTTCTGGTAAACTTTGGAGCAAGGAGAAAGAAAGAAACTCTGAGAATGAATAAAACTGAAGAAAAGAAAAGAACTTTTGTGAATTTAACATGGAAAAGGAGTAGCTGCTGAGAAAATAAGTCCCCCCAAATGGGAGGAAATCAATTTGGAAACTCTGACAGCTCCTGAGTAGGGAAGCTCTGCCACTGACTAGCTGAATGTTTTTTGTTTTTGTTTTGTTTTGCTTTGTTTTTCTTCATATCTAGAGAAATGAATGGAGGAGAGAAGTGTGGTCTCTATCATCAAAACAAGAAGGGTAGTTGGTCCCAGATATTCATGATCATTCCCTTAGATTTATGCTTACTAAGATAAGCTAATCTGAGGGCAAAGAAGTACAGCAAGTAAGTGTATTGAGTTCATCTCAGTTTGTGAATGGGAGATTTGGGGGATGGAAAGTCAAGTAGGTGGGTTACTCTGCTCACCTAGAAGAGATATATTCATCTCCCCAGGCACCACTTACCAAATGGTTGTTTCAGTGCACTAAAGACTACCCAGAGGACTGAGAGAGTTCATGTCTTACCACTCCCTGGTAGGGTAAGAGCAAGTCTATTATTGAGCTTCCTGGAAGTACAAGTTCTTTCTGAAAATAACTAGTTATGCCAAAAACTATTTAATTTGAAAAGAAGTGCCAATTTAGGAAATCAAGGGGAGCCTGAAGAGATGGTGTGCCCTTTGGGCATTTGCATTTTCTTTGCCGAAATCCGAAGATGAGGATTTCCTTTTCTGTGTAATAAGAGGAGGCAGCAGGCACAAGGTTAATTAAGAGGGACAGATCTAAAGGAAGGATGATGTGCTGAGGATTCCAGGGGAAAACATAGCCCTAGCCACCAGCTTTCTTGTCATCCTTTTCCTCCTCGATTCATACTGAATAGGCTCCTAAGGAGCTATAGAAAACACAGATTTTACCCACTAGCTGCTGAAATTTAACTGATGAGAAAGTATAAGAGGCTTCATTTGTGAAACTGTTGTAGAGGGGAAGAAAGGAAGGAGAGAAGAAAGGAGGAAAAGAAGGAAGGAAAGAAGGAAAGAAGGAAGGAAGGGAGGAAGGAGGGAAGGAAGGAAGGGAGGGAGGAAGGAGGGAAGGAAGGAAGGAAGGAGGGAAGGAGGAGGAAAAGAAGGAAAGAAAGAAAGAAAATAGCCTGCAAGAAAAAAATTTGATTCCAAGAAAATCACCAAGTGATTCAACTCCAGGAAAGACAACTGTTTTGCCTGAAAGTAGCAGGATCTAGGAACCCAGAGATTTTCCTGGTCAACAGAAACCTAGAAAGCATCAAGGCTAAAAGAAAACCAGGTGTAAGTCCTCGACAGTCTGTTGAATCTGACTGTGTAATGGGATACGGTATTGAAATAAGAATCTGTCTCTTTTGGACTAGGTGCCAAGAAGTATCTCGCCAAGGGGCTTTGTAAATACTAAAGTGCTGTATCAGTGTGAATTGTTCATAGGCTCACAAATCTGGAGCTGCAAGGAGACCTCAGAAGTCATCTAGTTCAAGTTCCTCATTTTACACGTGAGGAAACTGAATCCCAGAGAGGGAAGTAACTTGTCCAAGTTCATGCAGGCAGTGTCCAAGACAGGATTTGGACCCAGGTTCTTAGCCTCCAGAGTCAGTGTGCTTGCCACTGTTTTTTTTTTTTTGTTATTATCTTTATCATTTTTTTTTGTATAGGAACATTGTGATGTAGAAAATGGACTTCTAGGTTGGAGTCAAGAAGCCCTGGGTTCAAATCCCCCCCCCCCCCAATACTTATGAACTGTGTGAGTCTGAGCAACTCATTCTACTTCTCTCTACACGTCTCAGACAACTCCCTAGGGCTTATCTACTAAGTTACAGACAGGTTGTATTATTTGTTGATTGGTTGGGGGCAAGGAGGAGGTATGTGTTCCCACATCAGTAGTTCTTATGCTGATGGAACCAGAGATCCTTATTTATTTTGAGGTAAAACTTTCTGGGCCCTCTGCATGGAGTCCCAAGAAAATAGCCTTTCTGGATTGCCTTTTATCTGAGGGAAAGCATGGGTGTGGGGAGTCCAGAGACTTGGACTTCCATTATATCGCTCTAGGACTTTGGGAAATCCATTTCACTCGTCCTGACCTCAGTTTGTTTAATCTTTAGAAGAAAAGGTTTGGATGACATGATCACAAAATCACAGAATCTTGCTTGTAGAGAGCCAGCAGGGCCTTCAGAGGCCATTTATTTATTTTTTCAAAAATTTAAAACATTTTTATTTAAAGTTTTGAGTTTTAAATTCTGTCCCTCTCTCCTCCCTCCCCTCCCCACTCCCTGAGAGAGCAAGCAATCAGATATAGGTTATACATGTGCAATTATGCAAAACATTTCCATATTAGTCATTTTGGACAAGAAGACTTGAACAACAACAACTAAAAGAAATTAAAGAAAGAAAGTGAAAAACAGCATGCTTTAGTATTTACTTAGTCAATATCAGTTCTTTCTCTGGAGTCAGATAGTATACTTCATCATTCATCCTTTAATAGCTAAGTCATTCACAGCTCTTCATCAAACAATATTGCTGTTACTATGTACAGACATTCTCATGGTTCTGTTCACTTCACTATGCATCAGTTCATGTAAGTCTTTCTAGGTTTTTCTGAAATCACCCTGCTTATCATTTCTTACAGCACAATAATATTCCATTACAATCATATACCACAGCTTGTTTAGCCATTCCCCAGTTGATGGGCATCCCTTTGATTTCTAATTCTTAGCCGCCACAAAAAGAGCCGCTATAAATATTTGTGTACAAATAGGCCTTCTCTTCTTTCTTTTGGATGTCTTTGGGATATAGACCTAGCACTGGTATTGCTAGATCAAAGGATATGCAATTTTATAGCCCTTTGGGCATAGTTCTAAATTGCTCTCCAAAATGGTTAGATCAATTCATAACCCCACCAACAGTGCATTAGTGTCCCAGTTTTCCCATATCCCCTCCAACATCCAACATTTTCCTTTTTTGTCATATTAGCCACTCTGATAGGTGTGAAGTGATGCCTCAGAGTTCTTTTAACTTGCAGTTCCTCAAAGGCCATTTAAAGGCCATCCCCTCAATTTACAGATGAACAAATTTGCTCAAGCCACATAGGTAATGTCAGAGGTAAAATTTAAATCCAGGTCTTCTGACTCCAAAGTCAATGGTCTTTCCACTGTCCTACACTGAGGTCAGTTTTAGCCTCTCACCTTATAGGATTAAAAATTAGGCAACAGAAGGAAGGGTCCATGAAGGCAACTTTATCATAGAGTTTGCTATGGGGGAGCTTAGGTGAGTGACACATCATGGCAGCTGCAGGAAGAGAGTCAAGGAAAGAAGAAGTGAGAAGGATTGTTTTTAGAATGGTCCTGAAGAAGAGTCAATTGGAATTCAGCAAGGAAATTCAGAATACGGGGAAGATTACTTAGTGAACATTAAGAATTTTAAGACATTCTCTAGAGAAAAGAAGATGGAAAGGCCACCTTATTGAACATGAGGAGCATTCTAGAGGATGTCCCCAAGTCCCTCTTTCTGGAGGTGTTTGCCTCCTTTGATTCCTCTGGCTCTCTGAATGTTGTCTCATCCCCAGCCTGTAGGGTTGTTTTAGCCTTGCTAGCTCTGGGGCTTTTCTGACCTTCTGGCCCTGGCCTTGAATTTTGGACAAATTATAGTTCCTTGTGAATCACCTGCTTGATGATTTGATTCAAGCAACTTTTTAAAAAGCACCTTTTGTGGCTGAGACACTAGGTTAGACTACTCTGTCTCCACTTCCTCCCCCATCCTCATGGCTCTGATTGACAGCTTTCTCTCTGCCTTTTGAAACTAGCCTCCCCCCCCAATCCCTACCCCCGCTTTCTGCTTCACTCTGAATTTCACAATTTGATCTGGAAATATAAACTCTGTCTGATGGACAGGGCAATCAACAAACTGCACTCAGGAGACTCAAGGTCTCCTCTCACCTCTGATTCTGGCTCAGATGGATTGGGCAACCCGAGACCAAGTGTTTCTAACAATGGGGATAATAATTCTCCCCTCCTGCCCTTGCTGGGAGATGGGAAAACTGGGGCAAAATCCTATTTGAAAAGTTATTGGAGGCCGTGACCAGGAAGGGTCTGGAAAGAGAGGATAGGTAATATTATTTATCAGGTTTAACCTTCTTCCAAGGACATCCTCTCCTGACACATAGAGCTGCTGTGTCATGATAAGACTGCAAATACCCCAAAGAGATCTGTGATAACATAGGGGGAGATGTTCTCTACAATAATGTGAATCTTAAGCCTTCCACACCTGATCCACTTAGGGACTCTGTCCAACTCTTCTCATGCATTTGTCACAAGGATTCCACCCAATGCACTGGGAGCTTTCTTCAATTTCCCTTGACATTCTGAGGATACCAATAGTCTTTCCAATGGTCGCCCTTCACTCTGGTCCCATGACCAGTCTTTCTTCATTTTTCATCATACATTTCCTTGACAACACACCCTTTACTCTAGTTGTGTTCTACGCTTCTCACACCCATCACATACCCACCTCTACAAGGCCCTCTGGGGTGTTACTCAATTTTAATTCTTTGAAGACTGTAGCTTTCCAAGACTCAGAGCCATGCAGCCCATCTGGTAGGATGCTGGCATTAAAAAGATAGGCCCTAATTTTAGGGAAAAGTGATGGGGAAGGAAGAGGAAGCAGGGGAGAGAAAGGGATGGGGAGAGGAGAGGGGAAGGATGCTAGGTGAGGATACAACGATGAAAATGAAATGGTCCCTGCCCTCAAGGAGCTTATATCCTATTGACTGAATACAACATGATCACAGACAAGCAAAGTCAAGGGAATCTGAGGAGGGAGAGAGCATTAACAACTGTAGTAGATGATATACTGAATGGAGTAAGGATTCTGAGAGGTAGAGAGGAGGAGAGAACACTTTTCAAATACGGAAAATAGCTTGTGCCAATGCATAGAGATGGGAAGAATTTTGTGATTTTGCTGGCTCCCAGTGGGGGTAAAAAGAGAGAAAGGACTTACTCTTTATTGATTATAGTTTTTAGATGTGGTCGGTTCCCTGCCCTCATTTCCCCAGAAACTCCTTGGAGAATCAAGGACATTTTCTTCCAACAAAACGTAAAAAGTATCAAGTGAGTTCGAATGTTAGAGCTAGCAGAAAGTCTCATGTATTACAACGTGAAAAGTATGAGTGATACCTGCACTTGACATTGGACTATGACCCCTGATAAATGTCCCTTTCTTCAGGGCAAAGAAGGTCTTCATACCTAAAAATGGAATCATCAGTTAGAACTGTCTCCCTCTCCTTAACTTACAGATAAGTCGACTAAAGGTTAGGATTTAAAGCTGTAAGGATTATGTTTCCCCGTCTGGGAATAATATTTTTAAATAATTGAAGTAAATGCTAAACTTCAGTTAGAGGTTAGTAAAAATAAAGATGCAGATAAGACGTGTATGTAGATAAATAGAGCATGAGCATTTTTTTTAAACATCGAATTCATGGATCCTATGAATTTGAGCCATTTGACCTCAGGTAAAGAACCCCTGATCTAGTCCAATCTTTTCATTTTATGAATGAGGAAATGAGAATTGAAGCGATTTGTCTACCTGGTGTTTAAACCCAGGTCCTCTGGCTCCAAATCTAGTTTTCACCTATGCCAAATTGCCTCAGGTCACTCAACAAAAACAGAAGAAGGCAGGAGTAGAACTCAGAGCCCTTGAATCTTGATCTTACCTTAGACAATTTACCACGCTGCCTCCTGGGACTAAAGAAATGGTCTTGGAGAAAGAGCCTAGAGCTTGAAGCCAGGAGATCTGCCAAAGAAATGTCAGAGCTAGGTCATAGAGGTCACTGAGCTTAATCTCCGCATTTTAAAGATGAGGAAAGTTAAAGTCTCAGAAGAGTGAAAGGCCTTTCCCTATGTCTCACAGAAAAATAGAGAGCCAGTCCTAGAACCCTGGTTTCCTGCTGCTGACTTCCTAGTAAATCATGAAATTCTCTTGTTCAAGTGGGACCATAGGGCTCACCTATTCTCTCTGTCTCCATGTCTCTGCCCCTGTCTCTCTGTCTCTCTCTGTGTCTGTCTCTCTCTTTCTCTCTCTCTCTCCAGATGAGGAAACAAAGTTTAAATTTGTGCTTCATTTCCCCATAAATAAAACAGGGATGATAGTACCTTCTCCCTCTTGGAGGGGGGATAGGCACATATCCAAGATGTTAAGTCATACGGAAGGCTCTTCAAATGCATAAGAGTTATCAGGAAAATCTAGAGAGCAAGGATAAGATAGGCATCTCTCCTGGTTAACATAGGACATTCAACAAGCACTTATTAAATACCTCCTACATGCAGTACAAATGCCAGGTCCCAAGGGATAGCAAAAAAAAAATCAATCAGCATTTATTAAGTGCCTACTATATGCCAGCCATTGTACAAGGGGTATAGAGACAACCCCATTCAGGGTTTTCTAGGCAGAGATATAAGAGCGGTTTGCCATTTCTTTCTCCAGCTCATTTTACAGATGAGAAAACTGAGGTGAACAGGGTGAAGTGACTTTCCCAGGGTCACAAAGCTAGTAAGTGTCTGAGGCCAGATTTGAATTCAGGAAGATGAGTTTTCCTGATTCCAGACCTGGCACTCTTAGATACAAATAGATACAAATACAAATAATGAAATGTTCTTTACTCTCAAGGAGCTTAAAAATAAATACGACTTCACTCAAGGAGTCCACAGGTTAGTAGAGGAGATAAGACATGCTACATATGCTAAATATACTACAAGAATTTTCAAAGCACTTTGCATGTATTATATTATTTGATCCTCACAATACCCTTGTGAGCTGGGTGCCTCTATAATCTCCATTTTGTACTTGAGGAAACTGAGTTTGGGAGAGGTTAGTGATTTAACCAGGATCACAAAGTTAGTAATATGGTAAGTAATTAAGGAAAGTAAGAAGGGTCAAGGGAAAGGTTACTTTCAGTTGCAAAGAGACTTTCTAGATTTCAAGCTGGGAAGGGGATTAGAGGTCATCTACACCAATCCCCTCATTTCTCAAATAAGGAATCTGAGGCCCTGGAAAGGTTGAATGTCTTGCCCAAGGTCAATTAGGTAGAAAATGGAAGAGCCAGAATTTGAACCTGGTTTCTTTGATACCCTGTCCATGATATTCTCTTTACCATATCATGATGGCTTCATTCATGCCTTTGAGCTGGGCTTTGAAGAGTGTTAGAGGCAAAGATGAGTTAGGGAGAGAGACCTTTCTTGCTCATCTCTCCAAGTAAATTCAAGCATTCATCCAAGTAAATTCAACCCCTCAGGGCCTTGGAAAAGAGAGGCAGATAGAAATTTTAAAAAATTCACATAATGCAAAGTTACGCATAACTCAACTTGGGAGCCCCAACCCCAAAGTTCTGTTGGTCGTTTCCACAAACAAATGCCTGATGATCACCCTTCATGCGTGAAATATTTGATTTAGTCTAGATTCACGGGAAGGAAGTTAAAAAAGCAAACTGTGTAAAACCACTTGAGAGCTGTTTGGGGGAAAGTGAGAAGAGGACAGAAAGAATTAGTCCTGTGCTCTCCCGGAATTGTTATCATATTAAAGCTGTGTTCCATGAGGGTAAGGATTTCGCGGATGCAGTTGGGTCTCTCGCCTCTGGACAGTGAAATTGCTCTCCTCTGCCGCAGAATAAATTACCTGTCAGGCTCTTTTAAGCAGTTTCAGGATGGTTAGCTCCAAGACAGCAGCAGGAGCAGGAATACCTAGGTAGTCAGGGTTTGGGGAGGGTGAAGAAGTAGGATTTCAAAACTTGTTGGTTCTGTCATCATGCTATTCATGCTGTGTCCTGGTGATCTGGAGAGATTTGACAACTGGAGGGGAAAGGAAGCAACCCCAAAGAAATGAGAACTGCTTTCTGGGGCAGAACCCACAGGAATCTGAATGAGGTTCTAGGAATGGTGAAGGAAGACAGTTTTGTCACAACACAGAGTGACGTTTTTCTAGTTAGAAGGGGTGTGTGTGTGTGTGTGTGTGTGTGTGTGTATGTGCGCGCACGTGCACGCACTATTCTTTGAAGGTGGGAGGAAGGGGGTGAGTCAGCCTAACATTCATAGGCAGTTTAAGGTTTACAGTTTTCTGTACCTTATATCCTATGACCCTCAGAACAAACTACTCCCACTTTAGGGATGAGAAAACACACTCATGTATCATAGCATCACAGATCCAGAGCTGGGAAGAATCTCAGAGACCACCCTAGTCCAGGGCTTCTTAACCTGAGGTACAAAAACTTTTTAAAAAATGTTTGATAACTGTATTTCTATAGAATTGGTTTCCTTTATAATCTTATGTATTTTACTTCCTGCATTTAAAAATATTTTGAGAAAGGGTCTGTAGTCTTTACCAGACTGCCAAAGGGATCCATGACAAAAATGCCAAGAATCCTCTCATTTTATAGATAAGAAAACTGACCCTTCAGGCAGCAAGGTGACTTGGTCAAGGTCATATAGATAATGGGTATCTGAGGCAGGATTTGATCCTAAGTCTTCTAGAACTAATAATAATGATAATAACAATAATAATAAATAGTAGAAGTATTTACCTAGCTTTTTGAGATTTACAAAACAATATACAAATATTATCTAATTTGTTCTCAAACAACCTGGGGAAGAAGTGCTATTTTTATCCTCATTTTACAGATGAGGAAACTGAGGCAGACAGCAAGCAAATGACTTGCCCAAACTCATCCAGCAAATAATTAGGACACATAGCTAGAATTCCTTCTAAAATGCCAACATTGCCCATCAGTTTTATATCAGCGACAAAAGGATAGATGAGTTTGTTTGATTTTTGGGCTGGTGATGCTATTAGTGTTGGGAGCTCTCATTGAAGAAATTCTCTCTACTAATGCAGTTTGGCACCTGCTGTGTAATGTATAGTTGCTGGGGTACTCAGACATCGAGTGACTCAGCCAGGTTCACACTGATAGTACGTATCAGAGGCAGAAATTGACCAGCTCTTCTTGATTCTAATGTTGACTATCCACTAAGTTTCAATTTGCATCTTTGCAATTTGTACCTGTTCTTGTAACTCAGCCTTCTTAGACTGAGAAGAACGCATCTAATTTCACAAAATACCCCTTTAAATACTTGGAAACAGCTATCATGTCACCCCTAAGTCTTCTCTTCTCCAGATTAAACATTCCCAATTCCTTCAACTGATTGTCAAGTGGTAAGACCTTGATGCCTTTCAACTTGGCTGTTTGCTCTCCTTTGAATGAGCTCCAATTGATCGATATATTTCCTAAAATGTGGTATCCAGAACTTCATACAGTACTCTAAAAGTAGTCTCACTAGGGCATGAAATGATAGGACCATCACCTCCTGAATATCACACCTCTCTTAATACAGCCTAAGATCACATTCCCATTTTTGACTGCCATATCACATTAAGTAACTAACACTGAACATGCAGTCCATTGAAATCCTCTGTCTCTTTCAGACAAATGGCTCTCTAGCCATGCCTCCACCATTTTGTATTTATGAAGTTGACTTTTTTTGAAAGCAGGTATAAGACTTTTATATTCATTCCCATTAAATTTCGTATGATTAGATTTAGCCCGATGATCTAGCCTGTCAAGATATCTTTTGATGCTGACTGACATTCAGTAAGTTAGTTATTCCTCCCAGGTCCTCTTTAAATTTGACAAGAATGTCATCTATTCCTTTATCCATGTCATTGATAAAGAACACTAAATAGCACAGGGTCAAGCACAGATCATTGGGATGCTTCACAAGAGACCTTCTTGTAATTTGACATTGAATCTGTTGATGATTCTTCTTCAGGTCTAACCATTCATACAGTTCTGAACCCATCTAACTGTCTGGCTCACATCTTTCCATCTTATCAATCAGTCAGCAAGGATTTATTAAATATCTATTCTAATAATAATAATATCTAGGGTTTATATAGATAGGTAGTTTTAAGGTTTTAAGGTTTGCTTTACCTGTGTTATCTCATTTGATCCTCACAACAACCCTGTGAAGTAGGTGCTATTATTGTCCCCATTTACAGATGAGGAAACTGAGGTTGAGAAAAGTTAAGTGACTTACCCATGGTCACACAGCTAAGTAAATGTCTGAAGCAGAATTTAAACTCAGGTCTTCCTGACTCCAAGTCCAACACTCTATCTACAGTGCCCCCTTGATAGACACTGATGCTAGATATTAGTGATAAAATTGCAAAAAAATGAAACATCCTTTTTATCAAGGATCTTGACCAAGCGAATATCATGAGTCCCTTTGTCAAATGTTTTATAAGCTTTATTTATACCATTCCTTTTATCCATCAGGTAGTAACTTTGCCAAAAAAGGGAACAGGGTTAAGTGTGGCATCTCCTTAATTGAAGCTATACTGGATTTTTGTGATTACTTCTTCTTTTTCTAGATGTTTATTAGTCATGCCTAATTTAGAATTCTGCCAGGAATCAAGGCAAGCTCATTAGCCTCTGGATGGCCAACATCATCCTCTTCCCATTTGTGAAAATCAGGATGTGTGTCTTTTTTCTCCCCCAAGTCCTTTGGTGCTTTTTTTGTTCTCCAGGATCTTTCAAGAATCACTTGCATTGGGGCAGGCAGGTGGTGCAGTGGATAGAGCACCAGATGTCAGGAGGACCTGAGTTCAAATCCGACCTCAGACCAAACACTTGACACTTACTAGCTGTGTGACCCTGGGCAAGTCACTTAACCCCAATTGCCTAAAAGAAAAAGAAAAAAAAGAATCACTTGCACTGGTTTATCCACTGTTCCCATCCACCAACTGTTTTAGCCCTTGGGATAGAATTCTTCTGGGCCTGATGACTTGAGAATATTTAGAGCAACTAGGTAAAGTCTTATTATCTCCCTACTTATCTTGGTGTTTGTATTCCTTTAGGACAATGTAGTTCTGCTCAAAGCCATTCCTGACAGAGAAATGAGAAGCGAAGTTAAGCATTGAACAGATTTGCTTTCTCCCCATCATCCTTTAACATTGTCCCATCAACCCCCCCAAGCAGAAGTCCTACCAGTTCTCTGATCCATATTCTAATTCAGAATCACTCTTTTTTCATCTTCTTTTTCTTCTTACTTTTTGACAGCCTTAGATCCTTGGGGAGTGTGCTTGTGTGCTTCTGGCACTATTATTGCAAGACCTTGCCACACTTGTGTGTCTATCTTTTGTTAATTGCCCTTGCTTACATCATCTGAACGTACATTTAAAAAAAATCTAAATGGATCGTAGATCGTAGAGAATTTCACATTGAACACATATTCTAAAGAAAATATCATTAATCAGACTGATGTAATTAATAAGAAATTCTTAAAAACCTTAGGTTGGTCATTGAGTTCCCTGTATAGTCACACATGTCTCTTTAAACAAACATCCCTTTGCTCCCTTATTGAAAGCAAAATTTTCTCATTGTTTCTTGAGAATTTCATTCTTAACAGCTTCCCATTCCTCCTGGTATATCTTTCCCATAAAACTTTAATTCATGGGCTCCTACCTATCCTTTCTCTGAAATCCGTGAAGCTGGAAACACTTAATCCTAACCCTGGAGAGTGGGGAGCAAAGAGTCCCTCCCAAAGCCTGCATTTAAGGTAGGCACTCAGGACAGACATCTATCTCATTTTCCACCAGGCTGCACTCCTTTGGACTTCTTGCCCCGATCATTCCCCTGTACTGAATCTAGTCCCCCTCCTCTTTCAGCTTCTTTTTGCATTTTGTCTTCCCCATTGGTTGTAAACTCCTTGAGGGCAGGGACTATCTTTCTTGTATTTGCATCTCCAGCATTTAGTATAGTGCCTTAGTGCATAGCTGTTGTTTGTGGTTCAGTCATTTTTGATTGTATCTTACTCTTGTTGACCCCATCTGGGGCTTTCTTGACTCCAGGCCTGGCGTCCTATCAATGTTCATTGACTGACTGTCCTCTAAAAATCTAGGGAGCATGCCAGAATATGCCTGACTTTCCTCTTCTTTCTCATGTATTCTTAGATAGAATGGTCACTTCACTCCAAAGTTTCTGTAATTTCTACTTTACGTATTGTAAACACTATGTATTAGTCCACTGAAACTAACTAGTGTACACTAATATACGATATGCATAAATAATTGAGAAACAAGTCTTTGGACATCTTAGGGGATCCCAAGAGATGCACCATTTGTCCCCAGGTGACATGCTAGGCCTGGGTGAAAGCAGAAAAAGTATCATAATGACATGCATTATCTCAGAAGAGTTTCCTGTATGGGAGTTAGATGAACATTCAATGAAGGTGAGATGCATAATTAAACCTTTGGCATCTGTCAACCGAGGCTATGAATGTTACAGCAGTTGGCTCTCACTTAGGCCATTTCCTGTGTCAACTTGCTTCCCTTCGGGACAGAAATAAAATGAAAACTGCTTTTGCCAGGACTTCCGAATGAATGAGTGTTAAAGCTCTTGGCACTTTTATATGGTAATGATTGGAGGCGTTATTGTTATTGCTACTCATGATGAACAGTTTAAAAGAGATAGGGAGAAGATCAGTTTTATATCTGTTATATATTTTAATAATCATAAAACCTTACAGTTGGAAAGGACCGTAAAGGATAGCTATGTCAGTCTCCTACCCAATTCATGAATTCTCTCTACAACATCCTCAGCAAGTGGTTCTACAGTCTCTAGTGATGAGAAATATCCTTATTGTGAAGAATCCAGTTCATTTTTGGACAATTCTAATTATTTGAAATTTTTTCTTTTGAAAATCTGAAATCGCTCTCCCTATAACTCCTGACCCCTGGTCTCAGGTCTTCTCTTTAGAGGCAAGTAGAGTTAGTAGAAATCCTTTTTCTATATAATCCTTTTTCAACTATAAAATAGTTGAAGACTGTAATTTTATTTCTATTAAGTCTTGTTTTCTCCAGTCTAAACTTTTTCATTTCCTTCAATCTACCCTCATATGATGTAGATTTCAAGCACCTTCACCACCTCAGGCCCCCTTCTTTATTCATGTCCCATACTAAAATGCAGTGCTCAACATTGAATATAATATTTATAGACCTAGTTTGACCAGGGCAGAACACAATATGATTATTATTTTCTTTATCTTTTTTTTTTTGGAGAGGCAATTGGGGTTAAATGACTTGCCCAGGGTCACACAACTAGTAAGTGTTGTGTCTGAGGCTGGACTTGAACGCAGGTCCTCCTGACTCGAGGGCCAATGCTTTGTGCCACCTAGCTGCCCCTTATTTACTTTACTTGAGCATCATGCTTTTGACTACAAACTAAATTCTCATTAGCATTGTTTTGGCTGCCCCATTAGACCCTTGACTTACAATGAATTTGCAACCCACCTAAATCTCAGTTCATTTTCACTTGAAACCCTAACCACCCTGAACTTCTGCAGCTTTTTTTTTAATTCAGTAAAGATCTTTACATTAATGCTAATTAAATTTCATTTTGTTACATTTGGCCCATCATTTTAATCTATCACAATATTTTGGAATCCCAATTCTGCCCCTTAACAAATTAGCTACTATTCCTAACTTTTCTTTATCCATAAATTTGATAAACATGCTGTCTTTGTCTTCATCTGAGTCATTGATACAAATTGTAAAGAAATCATGGATAAAGACAGACCTCTTCTACAAACCTTTGGAGATCTTCCTTCAGGTTAACATGGATTTTCATAAATCAGCATATTTTATTTCTGGTCTTTAAACCATTTTCAAATCCACCCCATTGTTATTCACACTGCAATTTATCGTGTTCACAAAAATATCATGAAAGGCCTTGTCAAATGTCTTGCTGAAATCTAAATATAGTATTGTCTACATTAATCCTATTATCTACTAGTCTAATAACCCTAGGGGGAAAAGGAATGATATTAGTCTCTCATGATTTGTCCTTGGTGAACCTATTCTAGCTGGCTCCTAGTGATCACTGATTTCTTTTCTAAGTGCTCAAAAGACATTCATTTAATAATCCTAATTTTCCAAGAATTTTTCTTAAGCTCATCAGTCTTTAGTTTGTGGGCTCACCTTCCTCTTTTTGAAAAATGGGTAATTTGTTTGTCTTCAATTTTCAGGTGCCTCTTTTGTTTTCCAAGATTCCTCTAAAACCATAGATAGCAATTCACTAATGAGTTATTTTACTACTAAGTGTATGGTATCTGAGACAGGAGATTAGATTTAGATTTAGAGCTCCTAGGTGCAACAGTTTAATATAAAATAGCCTAAGTGTGTTTCTTTTTCTGTCATTGTAAAAGTTCATCAATCAGCCAATGTCCATCAACGATCAGCAAATTAGTCCTGGTGCCTGTGTTGACAGTTCTCTTTTCAATCTCAACTCAACAGATGGGCACTGCTCATTAAAAATTGTTAATACATCAGAATACTGTTAACTATTTCTGGGGAAGTGATAAACTGCATTTGTCTTTGATTTTGTCAGGGTCTAATTTTGAAAACATCTCTTTACTATGTTGACATCCTTTTAGGAGGACAGTTGAACTACTGTTAAGTCAAGAATGTAACTATCAAAATATAGCAAGGACAGAAGAAGAACAACATCCCCTGGAACCACTCTATCCTTTTTTTTGTGAGGCAATTGGGGTTAAGTGACTTGCCCTGAGTCACACAGCTACTGAGTGTCAAGTGTCTACAGCTGGATTTGAACTCAGGTCCTCCTGGCTCCAAGGCTGGAGCTCTATCCACTGCGCCACAACCTACTGAACCCTGGCTAGAGTGAACTCAAACTCAAAGGGGTTGTTACCAACATCTGCACTTTAATCATGCCATGCATTTCCTTCTATATACCAATTTGGTCCCTGGAAGACTGGGCTCAAATTTGAAGCGTTTTCTATAAAACATGCCCCCCTTCAATTTAGAGGGTACTTCTTGACCCTGGGAATCCTTTTTTTTCCATCTGTGGAGACCACACCAAGTTCACTTTTGGGTGTGTAGCATAGCCAGTGGGTAAGCTGCACCCTTGCTTGTTAGATATCCTGTCTTCACTGCCAAATTGGGTCAGATAGATTATTACGCAGGGCTGGTTCCTCACTGCACTCTGCTACTGATGCCACAAGCTTGGTTACTAAAGGAAATTTTGATGGATTTTCTGGCCTTTTGAAGCTCCAAAGGTCCATTCTGTGTCTAGTATTCATTCACCTAAGACCAGAAAAGAATAAACACAAAGAGATAAAAGAAACAGGCACCATACTTCCATGACCACATGGCAGCCAGGTAGGGAGATAAGCAGCTGGTGGTAGGAGGCTGCTTCTATCATTGACGCTATAGTTACCTCTACCTCTATCTCTACTCAGAGGCCCACAGCATTTCTTCCTCCTCATTAAAAAGCCATGAAGGTAAAGAAGGAGGGAGGGAGAGAAAGAGAGAGAGAGAGAGAGAGAGAGAGAGAGAGAGAGAGAGAGAGAGAAGGAGAGGAATGGGAATGAGTATTTGTCTGCTTAGAACTTTTGTGTGCATTCTCACTAGGCTATAAACCAACAGGAAATAGTCCAAGATATCTGCTTGTGCTCTGAAGCAGGGGGCAGGGGCCCTCCATTATGTGTGCCTGGAAGCAATTTCCTTAAGCTTTCACATGGACTGGCACCAAGCAAAGCGTATTGTGCATGCTCTAAGGATTGTACCCTCATTGGCCAGTCCCACCATTACACAAGGGCATGCATACATAATATTTGTAGCTCATTTTTTATATAATGCTTTATAGTCTACAAAGTACGTTATTCATAACAGCCCTATAAGACAGGAGCCATACAATTAGATTCATAGGTTCATGTTTGCAATCGAAAGGCGCTCAGAAATCGTCTGGTCTTGAAATGTCAAACTTGAAGTCCAAAGCTGGCTTCAAAATTCCTGAGTGCAGGTAGAACCAGATTAAAATGTAATTGGGAAATGTTTAACAAAATAAATAACAACCTACTACAACAGATAATGTAACAAAATATAATACAATAGATATTGTTAATTTGTGATTTTCTAACTCAATATATGTCTGTAGGGTTCCTTTCTATTTGAGTTTGACATCACTGACCAGTCCCCCCATTCTTTTCCAAGGGAGGAA
Organism: Vombatus ursinus; assembly: GCF_900497805.2. Classification (NCBI taxonomy): domain Eukaryota; kingdom Metazoa; phylum Chordata; class Mammalia; order Diprotodontia; family Vombatidae; genus Vombatus; species Vombatus ursinus. The sequence goes on along the minus strand of NW_020954648.1, from coordinate 2,135,900 downwards.
TTATTGTCCCCATTTTACAGATGAAGAAACTGAGACTGAGGGAGGTTCAGTGACTTGCCCAGAGATACACACCTAGTAAGTGTCTGAGGTGGGATTTGAATTCAGGTCTTCCTGATTCTAAGACCAGCATTCTTACCTTCTGCACCACCTAGCTGCTTTATGTGAAAAGTGTCATAAAAGATACCACACAGAGGACACTTATGCCTGGCAAAGCAGGCACACCTGTCACAATGAGAATAAGGGGACGCAGATGGACAAGCTGAGGTTTGCAGAGGAAGACCACCACCACAGTGAGTGGACCCTCCGTGGAGGATTTGTGGGCAGATAGCAAGAGTTACAAAAGATGAGAGGATGTGGATGGGCTGTGATCATCCCTTATAGAGTGTCCTAGTCCATCAGAGGGATTGCTTATTCCAATAGCACACAGATACTTCTGTGCATATGTACATGTGTTGGGACTAGGAGGTAAATCTGTTAAGAGCTGAAATAATATTGTGCCATGCCAAGCTGGTTAATACCAATACCGGTTCCTCGGTTAATATTAATATCATGTGACTGTTGTCCCTATTTGTTCCCCATATAATTTCAGATGCTAGCTGATTAGCTGTCTAATGTTAACATGAACTTTATTCGTGGTCTATTCATGTGTGCCAAGACGTTCTATGGTGTGCAAACCCACACATATGTATATCTGTGGTTATATTTTGACAAGATCATGGTCGTATACCAATTGTAATCAAATCTTTCATCTCAGGGCCCATATATCAGGATTGCTTACTTATAACTAAGCAGGCTGTACCCTCCCACATCCACAAATACTCACTGAATATAGCTGCCACCATTTCCCCTGGCTTTGATCCCAGCCTTCTCTCCCAGCCTGGGCTCCTTAAACTAGATTCCTTAGCTGGGCTTCTTACCTACTTCCCACACCAAGGATTCATTCTGTCTTTAATTTAATAACTCAGGAAGGACATTGGAGTCTCATTAATGACCAGGACTCTTAACGTCATAGGGTTTTTTTTTCCATTCAGTGACAACATAGAGAAGCATGCATAAACATTCTTAAGTGTCACCCTCTAAAAGTATGCAAACCCAATTTATATTTGTGCATATGTTGCCTTGGTGGGTGGGGCTGTGTCTTGAGTGTTGTACTCCAAGGTTCCGGGTCAGTGTCTGAATACAGTTGGGAGAAAAACAGCTTTCCTTGGGATTTGATGGGGTAGGGCAGGAGGGAAGGTGAAGAAGGGAGCAGGGCACAAAGGGTTAAGATTTCTTGGTGTGACAGTTCCAGATTTGGCTCCCTCTCTGCTACAGATGCCGCCCTTACTTACACTTGTGATCCTGAATTGCACACAGTCACATGTATAGCTCCCCACGCGCTCTCACACATACACCTACATGCTGCCAATTAATGCGAGCTAGTTTGTGCGTGTGCGTGTGTGTGTGCATGGTATGCTCGTGTGTGTCTGTGGAAGTGCACAAGCACGTGTACACAGTCATGCATGTGTCCATGGTAGTAACTTCCATCAGGAATCTGAGTCATAGGGATTGGTTCCTCTCTGGCACCTTTGGCCACAGTTGAGGCTCAAGGGGAAGAGAAAGGTTTTTGTTGAGAAACTCTTTGGCTCCCTGAGCTGGGCATCTTTAGAACTCAGCTTTTTGTGCTCACCAACTTTGGCACCAGGACAATCTCTTTCCTAAAAGAGATATTTATACAGGTAATAGGGAATGTCTAATATTGCCTGGCATTGTGTTCTGATTACCAGGTCAACCAATACTAATATGTTCTTTTGATTTTCTGGATTGAATGCAGTCCTCCCTGAGGTCAAGGAATGGAATAGACAAGCACCTTCATGATCCTTTATTGTTCCAGGACTTTAGGATTTCATCAGTAGAATGTAAGTTCCTTGAGGGTAGGCAACATTTCAGTTCCATCTTTGTATCTCCAGCACGTAGCACAGTGCCTGGCAAGTAGCAAGTGCTTAGGAAATGCTCATCTACTGATCAACAAATCAAGCTTAGAGCACTTCTCAGCCAGAGAGAAGTGGTGAATTTTAGGAAGGGAAAATATGAATCTTCTCAGATTCTCCATCCCCACCCCCTTTTCTCTTTCCTCCTTCATCCCTCTCCACAGATTTTTTTTAATGATATCTTGGCTCTTGTGATTCTGGACAGTTCAATGATTTTTAAATAGCACAAGAACATAGGATCATGGACTTAGAGCTGAAAGAGACCTTAGAGTTCATCCCATCCAAACCCAACCCTCCAGCCCTGGCAGGTTGGAAATGGAGTTTGTAACTAACAGAAAAGGATTCTTGATAAAGGATGAGATGAGAAATCGGGGGCAAGGAGAACTGTCTGATTGTAACCTCCCTTAGCTCTGGCTTCTGTTGCTTTGTCTCCAAGAACATCTGGGGAGAGGGCAGGTGGGGAGCTCTAAGTCTTAGGGAAGAATGACTCCTGTCCCTGCTGATCTATGGGGTGAGCCTTACCTGGCCACTCCCAGGGCCCCACGATGGATGAGAGAATTAATTACTCTGAGCAGCTGCCTAGGCTTCATTGCCTAAGTCCTTACCTCACCAGAGTTTACCTTTTTTTTTCCCAGCTGACAAAATATAAAACACATCTCTTTTCTTTGTAGCTGGACTTCCCTCAGTGGGAGAGGGTGTATATTGCTTCACTATTTGCGTCATTAACTATCTAGCACGAAAGACAAAGGCAGCTCCAAGGTTGCTAAGGCAAAGGACGGAAAGAAGGAGGGAGGGAAGAAAATAAGCATTTATTAAGTACCTACTATGTGCCAGGCGCTGTGTTAAGTGCTTCACAAATATTATTTCATTTGATACAACAACCCTGTGAGAATGTGGTGTTGTTATCCCCATTTTATAGTTGAGGAAACGGAGGCAAACAGGGTTAAGTGACTTGCCCGGGGTCACACAGCTAGTGTCTGAGGCTAGATTTGAATTCAGGTTTTCCAGGCTCTAGCCCCAGCACTCTATCCAGGAGGCCACCTACCTGCTTCTAGGGACTTAAACTTCATCAGAGATCAGCATTTCCCTGCCACCAAATGCAGTGGGTGGTTCTTTGACAAATTGTTTGACTCACTCGGCACCTCATTTTCCCCATATGTTGGTTGGAGGACATTCTTTTTAATCAGGAGATGTTCCTTGTCTGGTAATATTGACACCTATACTGGTTGGTCACAGACAATACACCTGTGCTGGGAAGCCTTTAATCTACAACCTCTTCAATATAACAGCAACGTCCTAAAGAGGGCATCCACCTTCCTCTCTGCCTCTGAAAACCACCAAAAAGAAGACGGAGATGACACTGCCTTTCACTCAACAATAACTCACTGAGTGCCTACTATGGACCAGGAGTCAGGGGATACTCAAATACTGTAAAGGACCTAGGATCTCCTCAATGTGGATACATATCCCAACCCATCCATGCTTGCCCTTCCTATGTGACCCTCACCCTCGTCTTCCCAACATGCTGATGGCTTTTCTGGCTTTCTCCTGTCATTGAGAGGATACCAGTAGAATATTCAAGCTGTCAGTCTACTTTTGCTCCTGGACCAGTCCTTCTATCCCACCCCTTCCCCTTCCCCTCATCATGCATTGATTTCTGCTGACATCCTTGTCCCCTTCACTATTCTTTGAAATTCTTTGTCTGTTTTAGGTTGCAGCCCAACTACACCACCATGCACCTCTCCATTGTCCTCTGTGTGGTACTCATTTTAATTCTTTGGATGCCATGTTGTTCTATGACTTGTAGCCATATGACAACACTAGCTTGTTGGTAGGATACTAGCATTTAAAAGGTTGGATCTTTGTTTATTGCAGGTTTGGGGTCATTAAAGGAGTTCTGCAATTTTCTTGATGGCAATCTAGTCCTCTCTTCTTTCTTTTAATTCTGGACCCATAGAAAATAGAACATAGAATGTTCCTGCCTTCCAGGAAGTTTACATCTGACTGCATTTGCATCCTGATTTTCTCTAAGACGCTCGGTCTGTGACCTTGACCTCCAATTACATAGTTCATCTTGAACTAAGATTTAGGATCTCTGGATTCCTAGGGGAAAGAAAAATAAGGGGGACTTAGAGGAAGTTGTCAAGTCAATCAGCATTTTAGAGTATTTACAATATGCCAGGCACTGTTCTGAGTTAGGGGTATAAAAAAGGCAAAAAGGTGGTCCCTACCTTCAAGAAGCTCACATTCTAATAAAGAAGACTACATGCAGATAGATAAACTATGTACATGCAGGATATACAGGGTGTCCCCAAAGTCTTAGTGCCATCTGAAGCTTTAATAGCTCGAAGCTGTGCTCAGATTTTTGACAACCTGTAAATTGGAAGTAATCTCTGAGAGAAGAACTAATGGGTGGGGGAGGGGGGAGAAGGGGCTGGTGGGGAAAGAGAGGGAAAGCCCTTCTGGGCTGGTGCAATTTGGGTTGAGCCTTGAAGGAAGCCAAGGAAAAAGCCCAGCGAGCAGGAGGGAGAGAATTCCAGGCATGAGAGACAGACAAAGAAAAGGTGGTTGGGAAACAGGAGCAAAAAGAGTTGTATTGATGTACCATAGAGTATACAGGGGACTAAAGTGTAAGGAGACTGGACAGGTAGGAAGGAGCCAGATAGCGGAGAATTTAAAAAGCCAAACAGAGGATTTGAAGAGATTACCCAACGGTGGGAAAGGGAAGGAAAGGGGGGAAGGGCAGGCAGACACACACATATAGACAGGTAGACACATACACACACACACAGACTCACACTGACAGACAGTCAGTGCTGGCACACAGATGGATTCAGACACACAGATAAGAATCCACAGACACAAGTTGTACTGACATGCAGCTATGTGACACCCACGTGTCTGTCAGTCTCTGTCTCTTTCATTCTCTTTCCCTCTCACCTCATTTCTCTTTCCCCCCTTGCCGCCATCCCTTCTAGGTCCCCATTCCTCTTGCTTTGTTGGAGAAGGCTGTCTTTTGGACGTCCTGATACTGCCTATTGGAGGCCCCCAGACTCTTTGAGACATCTCGCCTTCCTTGCCCTAATGGGAATCAAGGCACGAAGGGCCAGCCAGGCCATTGCCTGAATGAAAGGCTTCTTAGGCAATGCTTCGTCTGATTAGAACAAGCTGCAGTTTGAGCATCTGTAATAAGGAAGGGTTGTC
>NW_020954648.1:2055726-2125726 GCF_900497805.2 Vombatus ursinus | reverse complement strand
AATCTTTGCTAACTATATAAATACTATTATTATTAATAAGTGCACTGACATCAGTAAGTCCACTTATTAGTAAGTCCCACTGGAAAAAAATGACTAAACAACAGCAGCCTCCTTTTACAGGCGAGGAAACCTCACCTGTAGTGAGCAGTGAATGACTAAGTGAAATGAGCCAAAGACACACAGTAAGCGCGTCACAGACCCGGGTCTCAGATCTAGGTCTTCTGGATCCAAATCCCAGAGTCTTTTAATTTTTGCCAAAGCAGTGTAAAACTCCCTATAGCAGCTCATCTACAGGACACAGTCTTGTTGATTCTGCCTCCACAAAATCTCTCACACCCTTTTTCTTCCCTCTTCCCCAAAACCCACAACCACCCTAGGTGAGGCTAATGGACAACAGCAATTGCCTCCTACCCTGTCTTCCTGCGTACTCTTCCACGGATCCTCTTCCCTCTCCAATCCATCCACCACTCAGCTGCCAAATGAATATTCCTAAAGCATAGCCCTGACTCTGTCAAGAGCTCAAGAAACATCAGTGGCTCCCTATTGCCTCTCAAATAAGATGGCAGCTTCCCTGTTTGTCATTTAAAGTCCCATCACAGTCTAGCTTCAGCCTCCCTTTCTGAGCTATTATGTACTATTCTACCTCAAGCCCTCTCTGGTTCAGTCAAACCAGCCTGCTCCCTCTCCCCCATATGTGATATTTGCTCTCCTGCAAGCTATACTGTGTACAGGCTGTTCTCTGTACCTGGAATGCTTCCTCTCCTTGTTGTCCCTTCTTAGAACCCCTAGCTCCCAATGAGACTCAGTTCAGGTGCCACCGTATTTAAGAGGCTTTTCTTGACTCTCCTAATTATTAATACCCTAGCTGAAATACCTTTGCATTTGTTTTATGCGTATCTTGCAGTTATTTATCTCTGAATATATTGTATCTACCCTGTAGAATATAAGTGCCAGGAGGGCAGGGATCGTGTTTCTTTTGCTTTTTGTATTCCTGATGCTTAGCTTAGGTTCTAGCACACAGAGGTACTGAATTAATGGTCACAGATTAATGAATGGGCACTTAAAAATTTATTTGAAGTGATCCTAGTATCTGGACTATCTGGGAGCATGAGAAAGTAGGCAGGAATCATAGGCTTTGGATCCGGAAGGTACATAGGAGATTGTCACATCTAGTTGCTTTATTTTAAATTTAAAAAAAAGCACTGAGGCCCATGATGATTACATGACATGCTCAGGTCATACAATGAGTAAATGATAGAGCCCAAATTTAAATTCAGACTCTAACTGCAGTCTTCTTTTCACAACACCGTTGCTTTACCAAATATATCTCTCGTAAAAACTTTTTATTGGCATTCCTGTGTCAAGTTGTCTTTTGTTTAAAATCATTGTTTTAGTCTCTGACTCTTTCTTGGCATATCTGTGTCAGATACTGTACATGGAAGTAAATTATAATTTATTACTGTATTTCATTATAATTTACTACTATATTTCCTAGTAATATAAATATGAATATAATAAACATTTTTAAATGCTATTTAACTGTGTGCTGGACTTTTGTACTTCTATGACCCCTCTCCTAAGCAGCTGTAAGCACTTAATATCTGTCCATTTAATTTGGCCTAACTTGTACTCACCCAGAATCTCAGTTTCTCCATCTTTAAAGTGGAGGAGGCTGAGAATGCAAATGTCCCTGAAGACAAGAACTGTTTTTCATTTTGTCTCTTTCCCCAGCACCTTGAAAAGTGCTTTGTACATTGTTATTGTTTAAGTTAATTAGTCGTGTCTGACTCTTCATGACTCCATTTGGGGTTTTCTTGGCAAAGATAGTGGAGTGGTTTGCCATTTTCTTCTCCAGCTCATTTTACTCATGAGGAAACTGAGACAAACAGTGTTAAGTGATTTGCTCAGGGTCACACAGTTAGTAAGAGGCTGAGGCCAGATTTGAACTTAGGTCCTCCTAACTCCAGGGGCTTGAATTCTATCTAGCTTTGCACATAGGAGGTGCTTAATAAATACTTGGTGAAATGGATTGGAATAAATAAATCCTTACGGGACTGTCCTTTTTGTCCCCTCTCTCTTTATAACAATACTTCTGCAGGTATGATGATAGTGATATAAAAAATCTTTGAACTCCTCACGACCAAGGAGTGGGATAAATATTCTTTATTGATTACGGTACTTTTATCTGGGACCAGAACAATGTGATTGCCTGGTTTCCATTGGCAACCAGATGAGCCTGCATGAGGAGAGTGTGGCGTTTTGCACCCTCCTCCCAGTTGGGTGAGGGTGAGCTGCTGGTGGAGAGCCTAACCCTCTCTCACCCTCACACCCACTTTCCCCATTGTTCTCTTACTGGTTGGCAAAGAAGGCAAGTTTGCCATCGGTGACCCCTCTCTGCTATGTGTTCTGCTGTAATTTGGGTGCAGATTGCAGCATTCACACTGCGCCTGCCTTCTCTTCCAGACAAAGCTGTTTCCTCCCAAAGCACTGCATATTGCTAACCCTTGAGATGCAAAGGCTTCTCCCATGGGAGTATCATGACCTTACTTTTCTTCTACCAGTTGCTTTGGTTTTTGCATTTCTGAGCTGGGACACCCAGCTGGCATGATGTGTGTGTGTGTCATAGGATCATAGATCTGGGCATAGATCATAGAAAGAGGCATAGAGGTCATCTAGTCTAACCCTTTTTGCTTCACAGATGAGGAAAGTGAGGCTCAGAGTGTGACTTGCCTAAGGGCACAAAGGAATTAAGCGGCAGAGCTGGGATTTGAGTTTAGGTACGATATTCAGCCCTTTTCCCCAACACAGGTAGAAAAGCAACAGTAGCAGAAGAAAAAGGACTGCACCACAGGGGCATGGTCACAGACCTCTCATAGTGGAAAGAGCTGACCAGATGGAAATGCCCTAAGTTTTCATCCTAAATCCGTGGCATATCAGAGAATAGAATGAAAACCTCTGCTGTCTACCTATTACACTTTCCCCTTTGAATTCAGGGCTTTACAAAGACAATCCCCCCTTCAAACCTCCCCCACCCAACTCCCTTGCTCAATGATACAAAAGGATAAGATGCATTTACAAACCATTTCCTAAAGCTGCTTCCCAGATCCCAGGACAGGCAGTAGGAATAGGGGATTGCTGTGCCAAAAACACTCTCCTGACTTGGGTGGAGATTGAAGAGGAGGGCAGGGAGGGGGGTTGTCAGCCTGTTCCTACCTGAGACTCTGGGAAGAGAACTGGATGAGACAGCTAAGGGCAAAAATGAATGGTTGGAATCCTTCTCCTAGTTATTCCTAATGAGCTTGCACCAGGAGAGAAAAGATCACTCTTCAAGATAGGGAAACCTCTTTCCAAGCTACCCAGGTCTCCTAACTCCTGTTGGCTCATGGGAGCTCAGAGTCAGCCAGGATATCTTGGGCAAGAGTTGCTGGGAAGGCCTTACGCGTTGCTTGATTGATGTAGTCTGGCCTGGAGTGCTAACGTGATCCAGGGAAGAAACTTCCTCCAAGTGTAGCTCCTGAGGGGCAGCTAGGTGGTGCAGTGGATAGAGCACCGGCCCTGAAGTCAGGAGGACCTGAGTTCAAATCTAGCCTCAAACACATAACACTTACTAGCTGGCTGACTCTGGGTAAGTCACTTAACCCCAATTACCTCACCAAAATAAAATATAACAAAATAAAATTTAACAAATGTAGTTCCTGGGTCAGAAGGCAGGGAAGGGCAACATTTCAAGTTTAGAAGAATTTTTGGGGATTTCAAAACATTTTAGAAATGTTGAAAGATGGAGCCCCTTCACGACATGGCAAGGCAGTTAGCTGGTCATCACTTATCCTGTATGCCTGGATGGAATCAGTTGCAAAGCCAAAGTGACTGAACCCTCTTTGAGACCGGTCACCTCTGAGTCTGTTTCTTGATGGATTCATAGTGACCAAAAAAACACTGGACTGTGAGTCAGAGGACCAGGCATTCAAGTACTGGCTAAGTCACTTACTATCTAAGTCACCTTGGCAAAGTCATTTAGGGCTCCCTGGGCCTCCGTTTCCATTTGCACTCAGGGCCAGGCTAGATTTCTTCTAAAATCCCTCCTGATTCATTTTAAAATGTTTATTGCTATTTTTTGTTTCTGTATCACTTTCCTTTCCAAATACACCCTCCCCCCCGCCCCATCCAATAAGTCATTCCTCGTCACCAAGAATTTAAAAAAAAAAACCCAACACATTTCATCAGAACTAATCCATGCAGTCCATACAATGTTCCTCATCCGCTATTTTTTGTTCTCAACTATGGTTAAAGAAACAGGCAGACAGCGGTTTAGTGACTTTGCCCCTGGACACATAGATACAAGTTTCTGAGGCAGGGTGGGACCTCAGACGTTGACTCCAGGCCCAGCTTTCTAATGTCTGAGCTAACCACCTGCCTCCCAAATTCACAGTCATGATTTCTTATGGCCCTTATGTAATATTCTATTACATTTTTTGGGGCCACAATGTGTTAGGCATTCCCTAATAAGCGGACATTTGTTTTGTTTCTTAGTATTTATTTTGTTTCCAGTTCTTTGGTACCAGAAACGCGCTGCTATAAATATTTTGGGGTAGGTGAGATCTCTCTTTCTGTTCTGTCTCTGGCCTCCTTGGGCTGTATGCCTAGCAGGGGAATCTGAGAGTAAAGGGTATGGATATTTTAATCACTCTCTTTGCAAAATTCCAAATGCTTTCCAAAATGGTTGGACCAACTCAACTCTATTAATAGTTAATCTGTGTGTTTTCCATTGTCTGTCCAACCTTCATGATTCTGCCTTGTGTTACCCTTGCCAGTTTACTGAGTGTGAGGTGAAACCTTAATGTTATTTTGATTTCTCTTATTGGTGTTTTGGAGCATTCTTTCGTATGGTTGTTAACAGTTTGCAGTTCTTTTGAGAATTGTTTGTTCATACACTTTGGGTGTTCTCTCTGCATACTGGATATCAGACCCTCATCAGAGACATTTGATGTAAAGATTATCTTCCCCTAGTTGATTGCTTCCTTTCATAGATCCTGAGCTGGAAGGGAACTCAGAGGCCAACTAGTGCAGTTTCCTCATTTTGTAGAGGAGCAAAACTGAGGTTAAGTGTCTTCCTCAAGATCATACAGGGAGTTTCACAGGTAGGATTTAATCCCCATCCCTTTGATTCCTGAAGGCAGTTTTCTTCCCACTGTACTGCCTTACCCCCCAACTTTAAATCTTCAGTTCTAAGTCCTTTTAGTCCTTAGGGTAAAAGTGCTGGGTCCTCTCAAAGTTCCTGTGAGCCCAGGAGTGTGAAAGGCATTAACCAAAGGGGAAAGAAAGCAGTGGGAAATAAGGGGCCAAGACACTGACCCTTCCTTTGGCCTTGGAGCTTAAGCCACCAACAGTACCCTGGATTCACCCTCCCCCAATCTTTTCCCCATCTTTCTTTGCCCCATGGGCTTTGCCCAGACTTTTCCAAAATGACTGAGATCCAGGCAGACTTTAATTATGTAATTCTTTTCTCCTTATCTTTTCTAATTGTTCTCAGCGCTATTTCCTAAACCGATTGGAAACAATTGCAGGCAGGGAATGAAGTGGGAGGTAGATCAGGACATGGCAGACAGCCAGGGCTCCCTCCACCAGCCTTCCCAAGTCTCACACACACACACACACATATGCCCCACACAAGATGAGGGGTGGGGTTTTACGTCGGTGCCCAGTTTACCGTTCAAACAGGGGGACAGAAGAAGCATCCATTGACTCATTCAGGTGTTCAGAGAGCAGCCACACCATTCAGATAAAAGCCACCCTCCCTGCTCCCACCTTTCCCCAAACCCTCCCCTGGTTGTTTCCCTTCTCTCCAGGGTTTCAGTGACGTGGGTAGAGTTTCCTAGGGGATTCTCCCCAAGGCCAATAGGACCAAAGCCCTTTCCTCCCGGCACTGAGTTGTTTGTATGTTCCTGCCAGGAAAATGGCAGGGTTTGGGATGCCCCCAGACCAGAAAGTGGAAGGAGGAAAAGGGGACCAGTTTCTTGAAAGAACTTGAATCTCAGAGTTTTCCAGCTGCTTTACAGCCCAAGCCAGTGAAAGGAACTCAGCCTTCAGGAGGCTAATTTAAAAAAATACAACAAACATTTAAGAGATAGTATGGTGTAGTAGAACACCTGGGACTAAGTTTGCCATGAATTGCCTGTGTGACCCTGGGCCAGTCACTTATGAAAGGTAATACAATATCGTGGAGAGAACAACAGATCCCCAGGCACGGGGACCCGCATTCAAATTTCACCTCAGACGCTTGTGTGAATCACTCTCTTGGTCCCAGTTCCTCAGCAGTAAAATAAAGGGATAGATCAGCCCGGGTGACCTCAAAGGTCCCTGACAACTCTGAATCTATGGTCCCTTGACTTGAGTACTCAGCGCCTCCCAGGCAACTCTCTAAAACTAAAGTGCAAAGACATTACTGATCAGTATTAATAGAGGGAACTTCCTCACTGGGTGCCCAGGACCTCACCCCCACCCCCAAAGCAGCTGAAAGGTGCTGTGCTAGGTGCTACGGATGCAGAAACAGAGCAACCCTTGTCCTTGTCGATTTTACATTTCCTAATTACCTACTATGTGCAGAGCCCTGTGCTAGTGGTGGAGGAAAGAAAACACCAAATCTGAGAGAGATAGACTAATCTTTGAAAACTGTAACCTTTGCTTTCAGAAGGAGGTTCCCGTGTGGGGGTGGGGCCAAACATGACAGTAAACTGCTGGATTGTCCAAGTCCTCCCACCCCATCCCCCACCCCCGTCCTTGTAGTGAGAATCTCTAGTCTCCAGATGCTGGCTTTAGAGTTGCCTGCTGGGTTGGCATTCAGGGCTCTCCCCAATCTTTCCCCCCAGTGCAGACTTCTTGAGAGTAGGGACTCTTTCCTTCCTTATTCCCTTCCTTCCTTCCTTCCTTCCTTCCCTCCCTCTTTCCTTCTTTCCTTCCTTCCCTCCCTCTCTCTCTTCCTTCTTTCCTTCCTTTCCTAGTGCACTATACTGAAGAGGTTACACCTCAGTCTGAATTTTTTTTAATGAGAATAATAAATGGGACACAGGTTACTGGAATTTGGCTTCTCCTCTTTTTTTTTTTCTGTTTCCTCTTGTCTCCCTGAAAATTCTGTCCTCTCAACCCAACCCTTTCATTCTCTCTGTTTCCTAAGCAATCTGTCTGTCACTCTCTCATACACTTGAGAGTGAAAAGGAGGAACCAGAGTCCAGGGAGGCAGTGCGGTCCCATCAGGAAAACTGAGTTCAAGTCTTGGTAGGATTAAAGCTACTGCTGTGGTTCATCACTCTGAACCTCTGTTATCTTATCTGTAAAATAAGGAGAATTACATTTGCACTATGTTCCTCACAGGGTTCTTATGAGGAAAGTTCTTTGTAAACCTTAAAGCAATACACCCTGTAACTGTGAATTATTATTCTTACCTAGTCTGACATTCATTTGGGGCTCTTCTGCTCCCTGGGTCTCAGAGTTCAGTGTATGGCCAGATCACTTTGCCACACGGGGAATAAAAATCATGGTATCATACTGCCCTCAGCTAATAGGATCATATCTATAGAGCTGAAGTGACCTCGAAGGTCATCTAGTCCCACCATCCCATTTTACAGATGAGGAAACTGAGGCCCAAATGGATTATGTGATTTGCCTAGGGTTGCGTAGAGGGTAAGTGGCAGAGTCAGGATTTGTACTTAGGTCCTTTGACTCCAAATTCAACTCATTTCCCCCTGCCCCTGCTTCCATGACATAATCAGAAGGCAGGCAGTAAAAACAACAAAAATGACTACATATAGATAGATAGATAGATAGAAAGAGAGAGAGAGAGAGGCCTGAAGTCAAGAAGACCTGAGTTCAAATATGACCTTAGATACTAACTAGCTGTATGACCCTGGGCAAGTCACTTAACTTCTATTTGCTTCAGTTTGCTCATCTGTAAAACAGGGATAATAATACCTACCTTTCGGGGTTGTTGTGAGGATCCAATGAGATACTATTTGTAAAGTGCCTCACGTAGTGCCTGGCACAGAGTAGGTGCTACAGAAATGCTGTTATTATTATTACCTCCCAACTACCCTGTGAACTTGGCTGTAGAGGTATTATTATCCTTCCTTTACAGTTGAGGACATTGAAACTCAGAGAAGTTGCCATGATTACACGACAAGTGCCAGTAGTGCAATTCTAGCTCAGCTCTTCCTGAATACAAGTCCAACGTTCATATCCATTATAACCCTGGTGGATATAGTAGATGTGGCAACAGCACATTTCTCTTACATCCTCATGCATCTCCCTTGAGACAGAGCAACTTTGTCTCTCTCTAGGCATGGGTGGTAGAGGTGGTTAGAAAGATGCAGGCCTAACCACGCTGGGTGGTTGGGGTGAGAAGTGAATGGGAGCAGTATCATGACTGGAATAGTTCCACCTGCCATCCAGCTTACTCCAGTACCGTCTTCCCCCTCTCCACTCCCACTCATGTTAGTAAGGCCTCTCTTTTACACTTGTCTGCTGCTTCCATTGATAAAGCAGAAGCAAAATTCAGGGCAGCTGGGAGGCTGGAAGGAGCTGCAGGCATAGGCATGTTCCTTTCCTTTTAAGTCAATGTAATGAAGCTTCGAGACTGGGGTTTTATGATGTGTTTTCTCAATTTCAGGGCCAGGGAACATGAAGCCTTCAGAAAAGGGTCAGTGGAACTAGGAAAGGGTGCCGGAGGGCTTTGAAGGCTGTCTCATTCTAGTTTGGAAGCAGGCTAAGTGTGGTCACAGACGCTTGTGAACTGAATCAGGTTACACCTCAGGCTCACTGATAGATTTTTTTTTTAATGAGAAAAGTAAAGGAGAAACAGACTCCAGGAATTTGGCTTTTGCTTCTTTCTCTCTGCTTTCTCTTTCTTTTTCTCTTTTTTCTCGTCTTGTTCTCTTTCTTTCAAGTTCTTTTATAATTCACTTTCTAGGTCTTTCTGTCTGTTTCTCATTCTCGAATCCATACCTCAGAGGCAAAAGGGGGAGGAATTAGAGCCGAAAAAGATAGTATAGACAGGCCCTGGAAGGGCACACTGATCTATAGGTGTTGACCTCTCCAGAGGTGCCCTCAAGGTGGGGGATGTGTGTCAATCAGCCGTTTTTCTCTTCTCTTCCCTCACCATGAAAGGTCATAAAACTGCCAGGTTTTAATTTCTACCAATTCCCTTGTTAGTGCCAGAAACACACAATTAGCTTTAAAAGTGTCTGCAATCTCTGGTCAGTAGAAAATTTATGACTTCAAAAAACAATTTTTTAAGAAGTACCTAATTAGGCATGTTTTGCCGATGGCCATTAAACATATTAATTAATCTGTGTCCAGGAGAGGAAGGAGAAGAGTCATGTGGCAGAGTAGAAGGAACATTGACTCTGGAGTCAGAGAACCTAGGTTCGAATGTCACCTCCAATACTTACTTCCTGTGTGACATAATTTCCTCAGGCCTTGCTACCTCTAGAATCAGAGTGGTCCCTTAAGTTCTCTGTGTGACCTTGAGCAAGTCACTGAACTTCTCTTGACACTGCTAACTCTAGCTTTAGAGAGCAGTTACTTAAGCTCTCTGGGCTTCATTTATCTCATCTGTAAAATGGGGATAATTTTAGTTGTACTGTGTACCTCATAGGGTTTTTTTGGGGAAAGGTCTTTTAAAGTTTTAAAATAATCTGTATTGTCATTGTGAGTTTTTTATTACATTATCTATTGTATTAATTATTATAATCTATATTGTGATCATAAATTATTATTATTATCCAGACTGGCATGAATTCATTCAATGCTCTTTTCCTTCCTGTGTCTTGGCTGGTTCATCTAAAGAACTGTTTAACCCTTCTTACCTGACTTACCTGACTAGAGTATGGTATATGGCCAGGCTAATTTTACTGGACTAGCTGGTGTCTATGATCCCTTGCATTTTCATGTCTGGCTTATGAATCTACAAGTAACACTTTCCCCTTTGTTATATCCTGGCATTAAAGATACTGGGGGGTCATACATGAGTCATCCGCTGAGCACTGCCTCTGAAGAGTAAAGGCCAGAGGCCTAATTCTTCCATTGATTTGGCCCCAAGGAGTGACCCAAAATGGCATTGGCTTTGGGAGTGGGGTGAAGCACGGAGTAAGTGAAAAAGGGAAAAGAATGAGGAACATTAGTGTCTCTTTTCCCTAGAACCTTGTGGGTGGATGGAAAATGTTAGGAAGGAAAGATGGCAGTTCTGTGTTGTTAACCTGTCTTTGTCCTGCTTCCTCAACTCCATTTCTATGGCATCATTTCCCGTTTGCCTCTCTCATCATCATCGAGAGCTTTTAGTTCTTCTTGACTTGGTCTATATCCCAGGAGGAGATGAGGTATCTGTGAGGAGCCAGGAAGTCACAGAATGTTGGGTTTGGAAGGTTCGCTATCAATTACAGGGTGATAGACTGAGTTGGAAGAGACCTTAAAGGCCATCTAGTCCAACTCCCTCAATTTACAGATGAGAAAACTTGGCCCCAGAGAAGTGACTTGCCCAGGGCCATACAGCTAATAAGCACCAGATTATCTAACTACCCTCTTCCCCTCTACCTTATTTTACAGATGGAGAACCTAAGATCAGAATGTTGATGTGAGCTGTAAAATGTCAGCTGGGGCAGAGTTGGGACTAAGTCTCAAATCTATTGATTAATATTATCAATTAGTATTGATTGTATTATCAATCATATTATTAATATTATATAATGTTATGATATAATATTATTGTCAATTATTAATAATATTATTACTTGCTAATATTTATACTGTGCATTAAGGTTTACAAAGTGACATACATATATTATCTCATTTGATCCCCATAATAATCTAATGAGGTTAGTCCTCTTATTAGCCCTATTTTACAGATGAGGAAACTGAGGCAGAGCAAAACTACGTAACTTACCCAGGGTCATACTGCCAGTAAGTGTCTGAGGCAGAATTTAATCTCCAAGTCCAGCACTCTCTCCTCTACCACACCTAGCTGTCTCACACCAGTGAGATACCAATTACACTAAAGCTTGAATTTACAACCTATAGATTTCCAAGAGGCTAAGCTGATTTATGGACAGCTAGATGAAGAAGTGTATAGAGTTAGGAAGACCTGAGTTCAAATTTGGCCTTAGACGCTTACTACCTGTGTGACCTTGGACAAGTCACTTAACCCTGTTTGCCTCAGTTTCCTCATCTGTAAAATGAGCTGGAGAAGGAAATGGCAACCACTCCAGTATCTTTGCCAAGAAAACCCCAAATGGGGTCATGGAGAGTCAGACACAACCGAAATGAGTGAACCACAAGAAGCTGAAATATAGACTGGGGTGGGGTCAGGGAGCGCTGTTCCCCACCCCCCTCGCCCCAACACACACACACCGGGTAGCTGTAGACAGGGGGAAGAAGAATGCACGGAGGAGACCCGGCTGAGAAGCGTGTCCAGTTCGCCTTCTTTCACAGTGGGATGTTTCAGGAACACTTTTTACTATCTAAAAAGAATGCAGGTATCTGATTGCTTACTGTCCTGGGGGAGGGGGAGGGGAATGGATAGAATTTGGAGCTGGAAACTTTAAATAAAAAATGTCAAAAGATAAATAAATCAGAGGAAGGCAGTTGGCGGGGGGGTAGGGGGGTAGGAGGGGGTGGTGGTGGTAGTGGTGTTGTGGGGGTGGGACTTGTGGGTTTGGCTGTCCTGAGCGGCCGTCACAGCTTGCGGTAGAAGGGGGCAGGATGAAGCGTAATGCGCGTACCTCAGCAGCTGTCATCTGCTTCCCTCAACCAGACGTTTGAGTGGCTCCAGTCCCTGCTATCACCATCCGTTGCTATGTGAATAACACAATTAGGGTGACATAGGACGTGGATAAACAGAAAATGTTGTACGGTCGGGGGAGGGGACGGGAGAGGGAGAGGGAGGGCCCAGTTGCAGTCAGATATTTTGTTATTGGGTCATTTCCAGAAGGCAGAGGAATGTGAGAAGGAAATACCAGGTCAGTTTAAAGCCTTGTGTTTTTGTGGGAAGGGTGGAGGATGAACCATTAAAAATGCACAAATTAGCCAGTTTCTTTAGATTGCTGCAGCCTTTATCTAGGGCTTGTAACAGTCTATCCCTGCTCCTTGGCTCGATCAAAATCTCCAGTAAAAGGCAAACAAGTTAAAGAAGAGTGTGACTTCAGCCCTGGACTGACAACCAAGGAATCTGGCTTGTGTCAATGATTCATCATCATTATTAGGTATAGCAGTAAGATTAAGTGTAATGATAACTCATATTTATCTAGTCCTTTAAAGTTTTCAAAGTGCATTCCTCCCAACCACCATGTAAGATACCTAGTGCAAGTGTTATTATCCATGTTTTATGGATGAAGAAACTGAGGACAAAAGAGATTCAGAGAATCAATCAGAGGCAGCTAGGTGGCCCAGTGGATAGAGTGCTGGGCCTGCAGTCAGGAAGATGCACCCTCCTCAGTTCAAATCCAACCTCAGACACTTCCTAGTTGTGTGACCCTGAGCAAGTCACTTAACCTTATTTGCTTCAGTTTCCTCATCTGTCAAATGAGCTGGAGAAGGAAATAGCAAACCACTCTAGTGTCTTTGCCAAGTAAAAACTCAAATGGGGTCACCAAGATTCTGAAATGACGGAACAACAATGGACTTATTAAATTCTAATTTGGGAAAACAAATTAATCAGGGTCACCCAGCCAGAACTTTGAACTGAGGTAATTTGATTCCCAGATCATTGTTATTTCCACAATTGTTTCTGCAAATTTATATCCTGTATCTTAAAAGTTTGAAAATAATGGGGTGATGTGGAATTCTTCCTAAATGCAGACAAGACTTTTTCCCTTTTCTCTTAAAATAATTGGGACCAAGGGAGGAGAGCAGGTAAGCTCTGTGTATTCTCTTCTCATCACTCAGTTTCCCCATCTAGAAAATGAGAGAGGAGAGAACAATCCTTATTCCCTTTCCTGAATTATTTCTCTGGTCACTCAAATAGGAGGCAGCTAGACAATGTGAACCTTACATTGGAGAAGATTCATGCAACATTCAATAGCAATCTGGTGGCTAGTGTAAAGATAGAGGCCTTTCTCTGAAAGAGCTTAAAGTCTAACAGGAAAAGAAAAAAACAATCCAAATAAGACACCAGGGAGAATGTGTTAGGTACAAAGGAGAGACCCATGGCAAAGTGCTATGAGAAATCTGAAGACAAATCATGCAAAAATGTAAGGGAACTTCCAATTGGAGGTAGGGTGGTAGTGGTGGAGAATGAGATAACCACCCTTGGCTGAGGAAGATAGGTGCTTTGGAATCATTAATACCACCATGACCACCAACACCCACGATCCCCTCTCTTACCTTCCCAGGTTGATTTTAGGCCAGAAAAGCACTGTCACTCTGTGTATGATCTAAGGGCATGGAGAAGATATGTGCCACTGTCAGAAACTTCCTTATGGGCTTGGTGGTCCGGAAAACTCCTTGGATCCAATGACCAATGGTCTATCAATTGATTATTTCAATGATTGCATTGATAATTAGCCCCGATCAATAAATGTGACAAAGCAAAAGGAGAAAATGGGAAGGGAGAGATTGAGTGGGGGAAGGGGAAGGCTATCAGACACTCATATTAACATAAGATTCAAGCCACCTAGTATTTCATTCCTCGCTGGTTTTCTGGTAGGCAATTAGGAAGAGCTTTATCTGAAGGAGGCTGGGCTGTTACCCTGAATGAGGCTGGCTCCACTTGGTGCTGGCTGGAGTATAAGAGTCAGAGTCAGAACCTTAAGATTTCCACAATAAATTTAGACTTTGGGAATGGGGCAACCTTAATGGTGTGCTGCCTGTAATGTTTAGGGAAGAAGATAGATAGACAGATAGACAGACAGATAGATAAAAATATACCGAAATAATGCCTTTCCCCTGAGAAGTTCCCCTAGAAGACTGAAAATATGGAACATGTTTGAAGTCATTGTATTCTCTACTTTACAGATAGAGAGACTGAGGGACAGAAATAAATAATAATTTGCCAGGGACTCAGAACCAGGGGTAGTGGCAGCACCGGCTGAGGTTCAATGGCACTGTGTGGGTAAGAGGGACTTGAAAAGTAGACAGTTCCCAGGAGTCCTGAGCAAACAGATGTAACTCCATTGCAATCTATTATGAAACCACTGAGGACAGTTAGGTGGCAGAGTTGTTAGAGGGCTGGGCCTGGAATCAGGAAGACATGAGTCCAAATGTGGTCTCAGAAACTTACTAGCTGTGTAACCCTGGGCAAGTCACTTACCCTGTTTTGCCTCAGTTTCCTCATCTGTAAAATGAGCTGGAGAAGGAAAAGGCAAACCACTCCAGTATCTCTGCCAAGAAAATCCCAAATGGGGTCACAAAGAATTGAACGTGACTGAAAAATGACTTAACAACAATAGGGACCACTGAAAATGGGAAATGGCAGTGAGAACAGAGAGGATGACTTTGTCAAAAGGACTGTGTTGTTCTCTTGCTCTTCTGTTTGAGTAAAGTTGGTGATGCTGACCCTGACACCTATGACCAGCTGTGTGATTTTAGAATGGGTTACTATCCTCTTCTTTGTCCAGGTTTCTTCAGGTTAGAAAAGAGGGAGTGTTTCACTCTCAAGAAAGAAAAAAAAAGAGAAACATTCACATTTATGCAAAGGACCAAAAACCAGGAATATCTCAGGGCCCAAGGACATCCAAGTTCCCCTTTTTGACCTCTCTAGATCAACTGAGCTAATAGAGAAGCAAGAAGAGAGAGAAAGAAAGTGGGGGGGAAGAGAGAGAGAGAGTGTTAGTTCATGGGCTGGATGATGAGAAGCAGGATCTGAGAGGGCTTTGTGTATACAAATATATTGCCAAAAGTGTCACGGATATAATTGAAAAACATCAATAGGGATCAATGGGAGCAAATCACTGGCCCTAGCCAGGGGGAAAAATCATGTCTGGAGTAAGTGAAGGATAAGAATCTATAAAGAATGGAAACATTGTGATTTATTCTCTGGGCTCTTCTCTCCCCCTCTTTCCCTTTCTCCTTCTCTTCTCTCCTCTTTGTCCTTGTCCCTTCACCTTCCATTTGTCTGCCCCCACCCTATCACTGCCGCTCCGTTTCTTTTCTCCTGCTAACGTTGGAGAGAAAATTAATAACTTGTACACAAAAACAAATTAGCCTTGGTCTTAGAGGCAGGAATAGAAGAAACAATGACACGTTCTCTTCTATTCTTTCACCATGGTGACCTGTATGTCCCTGGAATTTTCAATTATGAGCCTGGGGGCAAGGGACTGAGCCAAACTCTGTTCCCGAAGACACCTACTGCATTGTTGACTCAGTAAATGCTGAGAACACCATGTTAGCAACAATGGTGACTGCAATGCTAATGTGAAATTCTGAGATGCTTTGAGGAAGCCTGGCCATGCCAGAACTCTAGAGTTAACCTGGGTCAAATCCAGCTTGGACAAGAGACTTTAGGAAAGCCAGGGTGGTGGATGTAGTCCAAGATGATCTTGCTTCCAGGTCAATAATGAGCTAGTGGTACGGGGCTCTATGGCAATTTCCCTCCCTCTATTCCCATTTGAAAATTATTGTAATTCTTTGTCTGCTTTTCTGTTTTCTATAAGGCAGGGGTAATAAAAATGTAAATATGATGTTTGAAAATGCTAAAGTCATAAAGGAAAAATCCACATAGAGAAGGACCTCTTGGAAACAGAAAGAGGGCCTCAGGGACAGGTGATAGGAATCATGGGAAGCAAGGATGAACAAGAGGGAAAAACAAATTAAATGACTGGTAAATGAGAGAATATGAAAAATCATAGGATCCAAATTAGAGAAACAGCCACAAATATCAGCAGAGAATCATAGTATCAGTTAGAACTAGAAGGGACCTTAGGGTTCAACCCCTTCATTTTACAGATGAGGAAACTGAGGACCATAAAAGTAAATTGGCTTACGTGAATAGTAAGTAACAGAGCCAGGATCAGAACTCAGGTGCTTGGGTTCCATAATTATTGCCCTTTCTCCTACATCACACTGTAATTTGATGCAAGTCACACAGTGCAGGGTCTGAAATCAGCCAGGACAGGGCAAATGCCAGAGACAGTCTCTGAGGATAATTTTGTTCAGATTGAAAAAAAAAACAGAGAGAAGGCAGCCTAATTTCAACATGGATGTGCGATGATAGACCCAGGATCCAACCAAAAAGGACTGAGGGATCCCAGGGATTGTGAGCTAGCTAGCTAATATCTGAATAATACTGAAAAAGCCTGTTAGGAATCAAACTTCTGCATTAAGATGGGCCAAGCTGGTGTTAGTAAATGAGGCTATGTGTCAGCAACTGGCTTCTCTGAATATGTTTATACACCAAGATCTTCTCCCGTTGAAGTAAAGGAATTATGTGCTCTGAGTGTGTGGGAGTGGGGGTGGAGGTGGAGGAGAGGAGTGTGGGCTGAAGAGATCCTGTGAAGGAGAAGGAATAGAAAAGAATCCAAAACAAAGACCTGGTACTAAAGACCCAAACATGCAATCTCAAGTGGAGGAGACCCCTGATTCTTAGAGGAGAAGTCTTAAATCAAGAGGGTGGGGTGCAAGGGGCAGATTGTAAGAATCAGGGTGGATGAGGAAGACTAGCAAAGATTGAGGATGAAAAAAAAAGTCTCTTTTTAGAGTGTCTGGAAAATAAGGAACAGAAATACGAAAAGAGTAATAGGACCTGCGTTCAAGAAACCACAGCAGATAGAAAGCAGCATGATGGAGTGGTGAGAAGCCAAGCATGAGCAGGAGCACTGAGGGAGAGACTTCTGTTTGGGGGAGCCCTAGGCCCATTTCATCATTGACTGTCAGAGGGCTCCCCAGGGGTACTCTGCCCTAAGGGAGCTATCAAGAGGAGGATATAGTGAGCACTGAATGTGAGATACCTGACAGGTTTTCATTAAAGCCAGTGGGAAAATGGTACCCTTTCTGGGTGGGCTTGCATTTTCAAATAGAAACAAGTCTAATGATGCCTTGGGGCTTTGGGTAGAAGCAAGAGGGAATTCCAGCCACCTTCCTTCTGGGAGACCTTGAGATCTGGAAATCCTTCCTTTATTCCTATAGCTTCAGCCAGTTGAGCCTCATTTCTATTCCAAGGCCTAGGGCCGAAGCTGAACTTGTTTTTCGTCCTGAGGATGTTTCTTCCTCCAGTGGCAGGTGGAGAAATGCTGATGAGAGGGTATGTCTCCATATTTGGAGAGAGATGGCAGGGATAAGCATTCCTTCACCTTAGAGGGTGTTGAAGGTCTGTTGTGGAGGGCTCCTGCACCTTTGTTGTCCTAAAGCAGGAGTCCTTCACCTTTTTGGAATCATGGACCCCTTGGGCAGTCCTGAGGATCTGTTCTCTGAATCAGTCTTTAAATGTATAAGGTCAAATATATGATTAAAAAGGAAGCCAATTATTTTGAAATCTAGTAATCAAGCTATTTAAAAAAAACAAGTTCATAAACCCCAGGTTAAGAACCCCTGACCAAGCACCATGTTTACTATTTAGATTTCCAATGCTTGTAATTTTACAAATGTTGCAAAACACATACTTGATTAGTTGTGACAAATGAAGGGGTCAGTTGAAGTAGTCTGAGCTAATTCCCTGTTAGAGCCATAACTAGGGATTTTTATATTAGGAATAAGTACCATGGACTAAGCCCAGGGTAAGCAATACAAATTACCCTCTTAGTTGGGGGAGGGGTACCACACCATGAAGGGAGTAATGAACCCCAGGGCACCCAGCACCAAGTCAGTGATGGGGAGGCCACTGCATTTTGAAGAAGGAAGGAGAGCTCACCCCAGCCTGCCATCTGGTAGCTTCTTATTTTAGCGAATTACTGTTGCTAAGTAAGTATTAAACTGGGTTGCTGCTGAGGACCTGCAAGGTTTGTCAGCATCCTCAAAATTGGGTACCCTGGAGCAAAACTTCCACCCTAGTTACAACTCTGATTCCAGTCTAGTCCAGAACCACAGAGTATATAATGATATTAACACACAAAATTCTGCCTTTCTCTGACTCTCTCTGTCTTTGACTCTCTGTCTCTTCTGTCTGTCTGTCTCTGTCTTTCTCTCTTTCTCTCCCCCTCCCCCACCCTTGCCCAGTTCCCTGTCATTTCAGTGTCTTTTGGTCCCAAGTCCCAGCTGGTCCAATCAATTGCAGCCTCTATCTGGTCTTCAGATTCTGACCTGAGCTGATGGAATTCCGCTTTCTCCTCGACAAACAATCTGAGCTGAGGGTCGTCCCTCCCGCACATGCTTCTTGCGTCTTCTTTACATTGTCCCTTTCCCTCCTCCCGTCAGCTCTAAGGAACAGGGGGATGACCCCATTAATCCTCCACGGCTGTGGTTGCTCTGCACATCTCAGGCTGCCTATGGGGTTCACCTCTAGCAGGCTGAGCTCCCAAGCGGCGTCTTTCAATCCAGCCTCAGTGATCAGGTGTCTAAATGGCATATGAAAGATTAATGCTAGTGGCTGGAGTTGGGGTGTGAATAATTCAGAGGGCAGGGCGAGAGCCAACTCTGCTTAATGATAGGGGTGGCTGGGCAGAGGTCGGGGAGAGGGGAAGGGCCAATTAAGGGTCAGGGTACGAGGTTAGGGAATTGAATGAATTTGGAATGGGTTGCTTTGAGCATCTCTCTCTCTCTCTCTCTCATTCAATTTTGGGGAAAATGATAGCGAGACAGGGAGGTTGGACTGCTCTGTCACTCAGTGTAATGGCTGTGGATTTTAAAAAGCCAGAGTCTTTACAAAGAATTTAGATGTCTCAGCACAGGCACCTGTTGCTAAGGATAGCTCAACCCCTGGAACAACATGTCTGTACAAAGATGGTGGTTCCAGGGTTCCCAGCATTCACATCCTTGTTCTTCCCACTTTAGCTGTGGTTGATGAATGATGGAATCATAGACTGTTAGGGCCGGAAGGGGAGAGGTGTAGTTAAACCCCCTCATTTTATCGATGAGGAAATTAAGTCTTAAGAGGTGAAGTAGGGGCAGCTAGGTGGCACAGTGGATAGAGCACCGACCCTGGAGTCAGGAGGACCTGAGTTCAAATCCAGCCTCAGAAACATAACACTTACTAGCTGTGTGACCCTGGGCAAGTCACTTAATCCCATTGCCTAGCCAAAAAAAAAAAAAAAAGGTGAAATGATCTGTCAGACATCATACAATATGTTTGTGGTAGAAATGGACTCTAGAACTCAGGTCTCCTGATTTCTAGTAAAGTGTCCTTTTCATTACACCACAAAACCCCCACAGACATAAAGGTGGGTAGATCACTTCTCCCCACCTCTCTTCCTTGAAGGAAGCTAGATTTAAAGTGAAGGAGTCATGCAATTGGAAAGCTATTTTAGGTTTGGTATAGACTGTGTCTATGCAAAGAATCTGTATTTGGGTAATCTCCACCCCCTTGCTTCTGGATAGGTTTTACCATAGCATCAATACTGATTGTTTGGGGTTTGATAAATATTTTCCCCTCTGGAAATCTTTAGTAGTGGAGTGAGAAGGTTACATGATGGATTCCCCCAGTCACTTAATTGAAGCCATAAAAAATGAAAAGAGAATTTCCAATAAACCAAACCATTACTCACTTGAAGATGGAGGGGGATCCCAGATCTGGGCCCTGGTAGCCACAGCTGGGAGTTTCTCCAGCTCAGTATCTATTATAATTATCAATCACAATGGCAACAGAGTTCATCTGTGCTGAACTACTTAATGATCTTTGTCTCACATCCTTACAAGGTTGTAACCATCATAGTAACTGGGGCCCTTTGGCTTTGAATCCCCGAAGGCTAAGTTGACTTCGATAGATGAGCAAGGTAGGTACATTTGTCCACGTGTTTAAAATATATGTGTATAGACATATATACATATATACAATATACACATGCACATCTATATACAATATCTGCATATATACTTATATACACATGGGTATATATATATATATATATACCCATGAGTATATACACATACCTATATGTATATATTTACAGGTATGTATACACACATATATGTCATATCTGGGGTGGGGTGGTGATAGTGGGCCTCTGGCTACTCTGTGTGTGTGTAAGTATGGGGCAGCTAGGTAGCACAGTGGATAGAGTACTCATCCTGCAGTCAGCAACCTTCATCTCTGTGAGTTCAAATCTGGCCTCAGTCACTTACTAGATGTGTGACCTGGGGCAAATCGCTTAACACTGTTTGCCTCCGTTTCCTCATCTATAAAAAGAACTGGAGAAGGAAATGCAAACCACTCCAGTCTCTTTGCCAAGAAAATCCCAAATAGGGTCACGAAGAGTCCAACATGACTGAAATGACTGAACAACAACAAAATTTGTATGCGTGTGCATATATGTGTGATATATAAATACATGTATATGTGTATACACACACAGAGAAAGAGGAGGGAGAGAGAGAGACAGAGACAGAGAGAGAGAGAGAGAGGGAGAGAGGGAGAGAGAGACAGAGAGACAGAGAGAGAGAGACAGAGAGAGAGAGAAACAGAGACAGACAGACAGAGAGAGAGTCATATCAGGTGTGGCATCATGGCAATAGTCTTCTGGCCATTCTAGAGAAGCGTGTAAGATAGGGTGAGGTAGGAGCAGGGGGTTAGCCAGATCTGGTTGAACTTTGAATTCTGTAATAGTAATTAGGACTGTGTCTATGAGTGGGCAAGGGATATATGTAAAGATTATGAGTTCATGTTAGTAGTTCCATGCTCATTGTCTTTGGGTAGAAAATGTAAGAGTATATAAGTGTTTGTAAAAGGTTATGTGTGTGAGAGAGTTGTGGGGGTGTGTGTGATGTGTGAATGGTGACCATGGGAAATGGTAATATAGCATAATGATTGAATTGGGGTGGAAAATTACATCAACTACTGTAGATCCTCAATTGCCAAGGATTTTGTAAAGAAGACGTAGGTCCTAGGGCGTTGTCGGATGACAAGCAGGTGAAGTGACGTTCTCAGGATCATACAGCTACTTAGTTGAACAGCAACACGTGAACCCAGGTCATCCAGACTTCAAGCCAAAAAAGTGCTTTATCTCTTTACCACTTTGCATCTGGAATATGTGAGCTCATCTAGAGAAAAATAGTATCACCTCTTAAGTTTGGATATCTTCATCCATTCATTCATCCACCCATTAAATATTTCTTAGGCTCCTATTATATGCATTACACTGTGCCATGCAAGGGAAGGGAGATATGATGATATGAAAAAAAACATGGTCCCTGACCTCATGGAACTTACAGTCTATTGGAGATCTATAAGACATATACATAGATGAATGTAATAAGGATTAGAATATAAGTACATGAGAAAAGAATGAAATGCTCTAAGAGCAGGTGAGGCAGAAATCACTTCCACCTGGGGGGATGATGTTTTATTTTAACAACCGGTGAAGTTCTTGGATGTGTTTATACTTCTGTTTGGTGAAAATACTAGAGAGCATGTTGATGCCAGCTGTACCTGGCAGTGTTAGTACATAGGCATTAAGTAAATGTTTGTATGTTTTAACAGCACAGACTAATGACTGAGAATAACTCTGCCCCAGACCCCACTCTAAGAAAAATGGGCT
Source organism: Vombatus ursinus (assembly GCF_900497805.2). Classification (NCBI taxonomy): domain Eukaryota; kingdom Metazoa; phylum Chordata; class Mammalia; order Diprotodontia; family Vombatidae; genus Vombatus; species Vombatus ursinus. The sequence continues at coordinate 2,104,124 of NW_020954648.1, read as the reverse complement.
AACAGGCTCACTGGATCTGTCCATCTATCCATACCTGAGGTCAAGTTGGGAGAAAACTGTCCAGAAAGCTGACATATTTGATCTGCAAGAGGTGCCCTTTACTCCTTAGTGGGTGGCTCAGTATACAGAGTCTAGGAAGGTAGTTTCCTGACTTCTGTCCCTAGATCTACATCAGTTTCACTAGGTGACCTATGGCCTTTGTTTCCTCTGGGCCTTAGCCCTTTGTAAAGCAGGAAGACTAGAATTTGCCACCTAGAAGTACAAAGAGGGTTACTAGATTTTAAAACTGAGGGCAAAGAATTTTATACTGTAGATCATTCAATCTTGGTATCTTTTCCAGTGCCTAACACCTGGTTCTGGACCCTAATAAATACTTAATGAAAATTTATGTTGAATAGAAAGTGTAATCAATGTTTGCAGCAGATTCTCAGCTCTTTGGATGGGAGAGAAACCTCTGCTCACATGGTTACACTTTGCCCCCTGTATTCATATGCATTCTCACAGAAGCACACACCTGCATTCACTCAGCGCACACACAAAAATACACAGTGCTTATCCTTTGGCAAATGCAAATACGCACATTGACACATATAAGCTATTGTTTATCAAGTGACCTTATTTCTGCTCGGGATTCAATCACCCTGCCCTTCCTTGGTCGTGGTACAGGGAAAGGTTGAGTTTCCCCGATTCAGAGGCTTGGGAGGGAAGGAAAGGTGAAAGCCCAGCCAAGGCTTCCCACAGTCTGGTCTCTCCTCAGGATTCCCCTGGGGCTGATTTCCGTCTGTTATCACCTCTGTGCGAACAGCAGGAAACAAGCTCCTTAGGATAATACCTGAAAGGATATTACCTAGGCTGCTCTCCCCAGCAGTCCTCTCCCCTATCTCGCCCCCTCCAACCTAGAACTCCCTAGTGCTGTAAGCAACCTAATATAAACAGAAATTAATCCATCTGCTAAACCTCAACATGTCACCTGATAGTTATCGGTGCCATATAATCTCCTCCAAGGAAGATCTTATTATATTAAAAAGAAATTGCCCTGTGTGCTGGTAGTACTAATAGGTTGTGTATGCTGTTTATATAGGATTTTGTATGTCTGAGCATGAGATAGATGCTGCTTCCTCCCTGCCTCCCTTCCTCTGTGCCCAGTAATTTCAGATTTCTTTGCAATACTTGTGGTGAATGTCAGAGATGGTTCAGGATGGTGCCCATTGGATATTATGGGGAAGAGAAACTAGTTCCATTCACCATGGAAGCCCTTGCTGGGTACTCCGCCCCCCACCCCCACCCCACTGCTTTCCCAAGATTCACGCTCTTTTTTCTCTGGGCCCGATGCCAAGCAGCAAGTCTGATGCTCAAGCTTGCGTTTGGTTCTCTCAGGCTATGATGTGACCTTGGATGCCACAGACTTGCAACAGAGCAACATGGGAGGTGCTAGAAGGCTGAGCCATCTTTAAGCTTCTGTCCCCACACTACCCTACTCTGAAATGTCCTTCCTATCTTCCTCCCTTTGCCCCTTCCCTAGTTCCCCAAATCAAGTCAACAAGCATTTATTAAGCAGCTACCTCGAACTAGGCACTGTGCCAAGTTCTGGGAATGTAAAGTAAAAACAAACAAACAAACAAAAACAAAAACAACCCAGGCCCTGTTCTTAAGAAGCTTGGAGTCTAATGGGGGAGACAACATGTAAAGCAACTATGTACTACACACAAGTTGTAGACATAATAAATTGGAGATAATCAACAGTGGGGAGGTGCTAGCATTAAGGGGGATCACAAAGGGATTCTTGACAAAAATGGGATTGTATTTGGAAGCTGAAAGAAGCCAAGGAAACTAGAGGTTAGAGATGAGGAGGGAGAGAATCCCAGGCATCGGAGACAGCCAGTGAAAAGCCATAGAATTAGGAGATAGATTGTTATGTTGAAGGGATAGCAAGGAAGCCATTGTCACTGGATTGTAGAGTATGTGGAGGGATGTAAGGTTTAAGAAGAAAGGTAGGAAAGGGTCAAACAGAGGATTTTATGTTTGATCCTGGTGGCAAGAGGGAGCCACTGCAGTTTCTTGGATAGGAGATTGACATGGTCACATCTGCACTTTAGGAAAATCACTTTGACAGCTAGAAAAGGATGGCCTGAAGTGGAGGTAGACTTAGGGCAGGCAGATCCACCAGCAGACTATTGCAATACTCCAGGTAGAAGGCGATGAGGCGCTGCACTGGAGTGATGGTAGTGTCAGAGGAGACAAAGAGGTGTATATAGAAGATGCTAGGAAGGTGGAACACACAGGACCACTGATTGGGTATGAGGGTCAAAGTGAGGAATCAAGGATGACATCTAGGTGATAAGCCAGGTGACTGGGAGGATGGTGGAACCTTCTGCAGAGAAGCTAGAGAGAGGAGAAACTCAGTTCAAATATCATGGCCGCCTTGGAGGTCCCTGACTGTTATCTCCCTGCTCCTCCACTCATTCACCAGGGAGAAGAGATACTTCTTTACATCTCATAGTACATTTTGTTATATTGTTAGAATATATTACATAATATTATGGCTTATTTTGTATCATAGTTATGTATGAACATGTCATAACCCTCCTGCCAGATAAGCTCCCAGTGGGCAGGAATAGTAACCGATGACTTTGGTATCCCAAGTGATTTGAATGGGGCAGCAGCTGATCTGAAGGAAGACTTGAATTCACTGTGGCTGAACTCACCTTGAGGGTTATGGGTGTGTGTGAGTGTATGTGTGTGTGTGTGTGTGTGTGTGTACACTCATGTGCCTGCATTTGCAGGTAGTGACCCCATATGTGCTGCCCTACATGCCCCAGGTGCACCTCATGTGTGCTGCAGACCAAACCTTTGTTTCCTAAACCTAAGCCACCACTGACGCAGAATTACTTCATCATTCTCAAGGGTCTAGGCTTAAGAAATCTCAGTTGCCTTCATTGGGCCCCTGAGAAGTGCCAATGGAAAAAAAATGTATAAGCATCTAATCATAAGTACCAATGTCTGCCATGCCAAAATCTGCCACCCAGACACCTCTCTGGATCCTTCTGAGAAGGATAAAAAGAAAAGAAGGGGCTCTCTTTCTGGTAGGTTTCCTTAGATGGTTCTGAGCTTCATAAATGTGTGGGATGGCAAATGCCTGTGTGGAAGAGACAGAGGAGTATGGGGTCTTTGCTGCTGGGAACAACAGAGATAGCATGACCCAGAGGTGGAGTTTTCTGCCAAGTCCTTGGTGTGAGAAAGCAGGAGACGACACTGAGGGTATAAGCTGAATGAGACTTGGCATGAATTATTTGACTGGACACTGGACTTCAACCAAGGTTCTTGGGTTCTGGCTTCAAAACCATCCCTTTGACTTGGGTCCACTCACTTGTTTCCTTTGTACCTCCATTTTATTTTGTCTGAAATGAAGCTGTGGGCTAATTCACTGGTACATTAGGGTCATGAAATAATTCAGCTATTTTGCAAAACAATTTGGAATTGTGCAAGAAAAGTTACTAAATTGTTTATACTCTTTGGCCCAGAGATTCCACTGCTTGGTTTATTGGCAGCAAAAATAAAGACTCTTATGTACAGAAAGTTCATAGTTCGATGTTATCATTATTTATGATAACAAAAAGCTGGAAATAAAATACATGCCCAACAGTTGTGAAATAGCTGAACAAATTGTGGTGTATGAATTCCTTACAGTGTATAAGGAATGACAACTATCAAGAATTCAGAGAACCATGAGGAGGCTTATACGAAGTGATACAAAGAAAAGAAAACAGAGCCAAAAGAACAACATACACAAAAATTCTAACAATATAAATAAAGTCAACCTGGGAAACCACAGAACTGCTGTCAAATACAGTGGTCAGTGTTAGTACCATTCTGGCAAAGATAAAGGCAAAGATAAAGGAAAGCCTTCCTTTCCATTACACATCTGTAAACTAACCTTTTTGGAGGACGTACTTTGCTATAAGGTATTTGCAATGAGGCATCTGTTCGTTTAGGTGTTAGGAAGAATCTTTTGGGTTAAAAATTATATATAGGTATGTTTGAAAAATAATAAAATGAGAGTAAATCCATATGATGTAAATGATACAGATAGTTTATTTGTGCTTACACCAGAAGCCATAGGGAATAAGTCGTAGAATTTGAATATGGTGCCTTGTGTTGAAAGTGTCAGAAGCACCAATAACAAAAACCCAACATACCCTGCCCCATCCAACCCCCAAGAAGTAAAATACAGGAAAAAAATCCCTAAATATTCATATCAGTCCTTGTGGTAGCAAAGAATGGGAACAAAGTGGGTGCCCATTGACTGGAGAATTGCTATGTAATAGAATACTACTGAGCTCTAAGACGTGATGACTATGAAGAATGCAGGGAAGACACGTGGACTGGTACACAGTCAATGAAACAGAACCAGCAAAACAATTGCACAATTACTAAAATATTATAAATAGAAAGAAGAATAACACTAATTGGAAGACTCTTTAATTATGATGATCAAACTGATCCCTGGAGGGGAGTCTCTCTTTTTTTTCTAAAGAAGTAAGGGAATTATGAGTGTAGAATATTGTGTGCATTGCTGGGCCAATGTGTCCATTGAATCTGCTGAATTAAAAAAATAACTTTAAATATTAGGGACTACTCATTGGATACCTGAAGGGAAAGAGTATATTTGCTAATGGAAGTGATGTAAAGACAAAAGTATCAGTAAAATTTAAGGGGGAAAAAAAAAAAGGCCAGCCTCATTATTGAGTCCTGTGATGTCTGCCTCATGATTAGCTTTGATTCAAAACAATTATAATGACAGTAACCATACTAGCTGATCTTTATATAGCGCATCAAGATTTACAAAGTACTTTTACCTATAGCATTTCAAATCTGATCCCTCTGAGCAAGGTTGGCAAATGCTTGACAACTGGGTCTCCAAAAAAGGGGAGGAGGGATGTACACACAACACACTTAAGTTTTATTTCTGTTATCAACATTTTCTCCATAGTTTTCTTGAGTCTAGATAATCAACAAAACAATAAACCAAGCTCTGATTTGTAGAATTTGTTGATATCCAAGGTGTGAATGCTCTCACTGAAAGCTGGGCTCAGAAGCTATCCCCAGAACACTACTGCCTTTCACAGATGAGGAAACTGAGGATCTGAGAGGGAAGTGAAGTAACTTACCTAAGGGGTTGTGTTTAATAAGGGTTAGAACCGATAAAAGAATTCAGATCTTCTGATTCCAAACCCAGTAATTCTTCCCTTATGCTTTCCTGCCTTGGTAGGTTATTTAAGATAGACTAGAGAGTGAGAATAGGATCCATAAAATCTCCTTCATTATCAACCAATCAGTCAATTGGTGTTTATTAAGGAAGGGCTTACCATATGCCAGGCAGTATGATAGGTGTTAGGGTTACAAAACCCAAAATAGAACAATACCAATCCTCAAATAACTTACATTCATTTGTTCACAGGATATAACACACACATAAATGACTACATATAAACAAAAACAAAATAAATACAAGCTAATTTTTTTGGGGGAGGAGGGTAGTAGTAGCTGGAGGAATCAGGAAAGTCTTAGGATACAAAGTATTGCTTGAGCAGAGATTTGGAGGAAAGAAGGGATTCTAAGAGGCAAAGGTGAGGTGGGGAGGGCATTCCAGGTATGAGGTATAGCCAGTGCAAAGGTGTGGCAATAAGAGATGAAGTGTTACATGTGACAAATAATGAGGTTAGTTTGTCTGGATTGCATAGTGCAAGAAGGGAAATAGTGTCTAATTAGTTTGGAAAGGTAGGTTGCTGTCAGGACTGGAGGGCTTTAAAAAGTAAACAGAAGATCATCTGTTTGACCTTAGACACAATTAGGGAGCCATTGCCGGGGTTTATTGCGTGGGCAAGCACCATGCTTAGACCTATACTTTAGGAAAATCATTTTGTCAGCTGTGTGGCAGATAGATTGGAAAGGGGAAAGACTCCAGGCAGGGAGACCAATTATGAGGTTCCTGCAACAGTCAAAGCAAGAAGTAATGATAGCCTGAAGTGAGACTCATTGTTTACAGTCTTGCAAAGTAAACATTGAAACTCCATCAAGTGCCTCTGAAAAGGTTCCTGGGTGGACCAGAAGAGGACTGAGAGATGGCAGGTGAAGCATCTTCTCCATTTGGCCCTAGGTGTGTGATGCTGGGCTCCAGAGAAGGAGAGAAAGGGGATTTAGGAGAACTGGTGTGTTTTCATTTACAGGGAAATGATGGTGGAGTTGTTTGGACAAATGGAGCGATTTGTTAATTAGAAGTTTCACGGCCCCTTTTCTGAGCCAGATTTGAATACATTAAGCTTGTGCCGCCAGAGTGCAAGAGCTCTCTTTTTCTAATTCTGTGTTTCCAAACTCCTCGTTGCATTAACGCCCTTTGTGTGTCTTTAATCCATGACAGTGATACTGTACCAGGGACAAACACAAATGGGTTGTTAATAACTGAGTAGCAGCAATTGTTTCCAAGAGGCACTGTGGGGGACAGTGTTTGTCCCCAGCAATGGAATTATCAGGGGGTTTGTGGCCTGATAACTTGATGCTGGGGCATAGGAGGCAGAAGGGATAGGTTTCCAACCCTAGAGTCTCCTGATTGTATGTCAGGGGAAAGAAAGATTCCTGGTATCTCTCCTTCTAGGCGTTGGGGAGATGAGTTCATTGAGGCTATTGGTTCGTTCTCTGGGGAAAGCAGCAGGAGTTGGAAAGACTTTTCCAGCAAATGCAAGCCCTTCTACCTGTCTCTCTTCCAAGGAACCAATATGCTTTGGCCTCTTTCACTCAAGCTTGAGGCCTCTCAAGGAGTATAGATCAGCTATTACTGTCAAAGCTGTTCATTACTGGTTGGAATAAGGACAATCACAGCAATTACCCCAGTGAATGAAGGCCTGATAGCCTCGGGGAACGAGCACTAGCTTGGGGTCTTGCTCCTTGCTGTGTTGGTAGTCAGCTGATGACCCAGAGCAAGTCACTTCAAATATCAAGACTTCAAGTCACTATTCAGTAAGATTCAGGCAATCATCTCTACCCATTGCTTTCCTTCTAGGGATGCTGGGATGATCTATGGAGGCAATACTTAGGAAACTCTTTGAGTATCTGCAAAGAAAGAGGCTGTTGAGGCTTATGGTTTTTAATGTCCCCATTGTTCATGCACACGATGCTGGCTCTGTAGAGGCTTTCAACCCCCATTTGCAAAGGAGAGTGAAGCCTAAGAGACTCGTGTTCAGAGGGTACAAACTATGTGATTAATCCAGACAGCATGCAGCCAGAACCATATCTAGGAATTGCTGCTCCTAGGGCAGGTATCACAATCTGCCCTGGCTAAATGGGATGAAACAGGTCCTCAGGTGGGAGATGGGGAGGGAGACAGACATTCTGAGACATCAGCAGTACAGAGCAGGCCAGGCCAGAGAAGGAACTCACTATTTTAACTAATTATTCTTGCTAACTAGGTTCCATCGTTTCCATGTCACTGAAGTGACAAGTCACAAGTCACAAGTGCTTCCGGGGCTCTCTAAGTTTGGCACCCTGGGAAAAAGACTCTGATGCCCCACCATAGTTATGACTCTGCATGTGAACCCTAATGCCCGATGGCCTATCATTGCTGTGTTTCCACAAGGAGCAATAAATTCAGCAAAGACTGTAAGGTGAAGAGAAAGAGATATCAGAGTGATGTGGCAGAAAGAATTTTGGACTTGAAGTCAGGATATCTATGTCTGGATCCTGCTCTGACACTTACCAGTTGTGAGATTGAGAACCTCTCCATGCCTCAGTTTCCTCATCTGTAAAATAGTGATAATAATATCTTGTAGGCTTGTTGTGAGGAGAGGGTTTTATAAACCCTAAAGTATTATATAAATATAGGATCTTGAGAAAATATTTCTGGTCATTTAAAATCATTTAAAACTGTTAATGTGGACTTAAAACACTATTGATAATCCCCAGAACTACAACTAACCATTTTTGTAGGTGAGGGGGTGTAGAGACTTTACCTGAGTTGTTGCCTCAAAGGAGAGAAAGTGTGTCCTAGGACACTGTGAGGTTTCTATGCTGCTAAAGCATTGACTACAACTGGCAACCTGGGGTGGGGTGGGGAACTGGGGTGCATTTACTTGGGAGAATAAGCATACCTCAGGATGAGAGCACTTTTGACATGTTTGTGCCATGGCAAAGATCCTATTGTCCCACCCTGGTTATGTCTCTGATCATCAAACATTTATTTTTCCTCAAGGAATTTTAGTTCTGCATTTTTAAAACACATACTCCGTGACTTCAGGAAGGGAATAATTCTTATTTTCTTCATTTAGTGGCTATTTGAGCCGAAGCTCAAAGGAGAGAATTCATATAATCATAGAGACTTAGTTTGGAAGGGACCTTGGGGAATCAACTAGTTCAAATTCTATCCAATGTGGCAATCCCTTCTATTCAACTCAACAACACCAGAAATGATAATAACTTACGTTTCCACAGTGTTTTACTGTTATAAAACACTTTACATATATTATGTCCTTGGATCCTCCTAACCTTATGAGAGAGGTAGGTATTATTAATGCTTGATAAGTACCCTTTCTTGAGACTCCAAGGGCTCCAAAGACTTCTTCAAGGATACACAGCTAATGAGTGGTGGAGCTGGGGTTCAAACCCAAGTCTTCTGGCTCCAAGTCCACTGTGCCTACCACTGCATGGGCTGAGTTTTTATAACAGATATTCATTCAATAACTTACCATGTCTGGCATTGTGCTATGTCTGATGGGGAAAATTTTAAAAAAAGCACAAAGTATAAGCAACAAGTAATCAACAGTATACTCTTCAAGGATCAAACATTATTACTGAGGGCAACAAGAAAACATACATGAAACACTGGGGAACAGTACAAGACAGAATTTCCTTGAGTACCAAAAAGTATTAAAAACAACTAGCACATGGAGTCGGAAGGCTTGAATCCTTAGCTTTGGCCAAACCACTTCTATGAAATGAATGGGCTGGACTAAATGACCCCCAACATCCCTTCTAAAGCCAATGGTCAAGGGTGGTAGATGCAAAGGGAGAGAACCACAGGGACAGAGGTAGTCAGGGAAGTTTCCATGAAATGACCAGGGTACATATGACCAATGTAATTCAATCTGACCAACATTCATTAAGCATTTTTTGTTGTAGGGTACTGTAGATACAAAGGTAATAATTAAACAGCCCTTTCCCTAAAGATGTTTATTTTTAATAAGAGTTATAACAATTATGTAAATAAAAACTGCATACAATACAATAAAATTTTTAGAGGGAGAGTACTAGCAAGATGTGTGTGTGTATGTTTATGTTTGTGTAGTGGTTGGGGGGAAGGGGTTGTGGGGTAAGGATTAGGAAAAGCCTGGTATAGGAGGTACACCTTGAGGAAGCTAAGGATTCTAAGAAGAACTAAGGAAGGCATGCTTTCCAGTGATAGGAACAACCTATGCAAAGATACAGAGGTAACAGACCCAACTACTCATAGGCCAGTTTGTTTGGAAAGGAGAGTTTATAAAGCAATCAATTGATGTGTGTGTATTTTTTTAAAGGAGGGCAGCTAGGTGGTGCAGTGGATAGAGCATTGAGTTTGAAATAGGAAGACTTATCTTCATAAGTTCAAATTTGGTCTCAGTCACTTACGAGCTGTGTGACCCTTGGCAAGTCACTTAACCTTGTTTGCCTCTGTTCCGCAATCTATAAAATGAACTGATGAAGGAAATGGCAAACCACTGCAGTATCTTTGCCAATAAAACTCCAAATGGGGCTACAAAGAGTCAGACGGGACTGAAAAGGACTAAACAACATTTTAAAAATACCTACTGTGTGCATTAACTATGCGAGTCTTCAGGCATATAGAGATAAAAATGAACCTGTCCTGGCGAACACGAAATAAAACAGGAAGGCAACATAAAATAATACTAGACGTAGAATTTAGGATGTTGCTTTCCAGCAGGACATTCATTACCCCTGGAGATTTGTTTCTGGCTTGATGAAATGACTGCCATAAACAGAAATCCTCATTGAGAGGACTGATACTTTCTCCACTCTCTGTCCTTCTTCCTAAAGTATTGCTGGTTTTATGGAGTCACTTAATTACTCCGTTTGGTTATTCAACTGCAGCTGTCCAAGTCCAAGGCCACCAGCAGCATGTTTCAACACTGATCCTGAAGAAGAGCTATACTAAGAAAAACCTACAAAAGCCAGCATTTGTTAGGATGTTTAAAGCGCTTACTTGTCTCATGTTTGTGCTGTGTAAGCTATTTAGAATGAGATTTTCTCAAGAGCATGTATAATGGTAAGTTGTATTTCTTATGGGAAAACTTTTTTTTGATCTTTTCTTAAATTTTTTTTTTATCTTTGTCCCAGCATGGCCATGATGCAATAGGGACCACAATGCTGGCCACTGGTGGTGTTATCATTTCACCTTTGTGAAATGTTAACTCTGCTCCAGAAAGGCAGCTCTGGGAAAAGCATGGGATTCACCCATACTTCAGTATCGCTTTGGAGAGCTAAGCGATACTGGCAGCCCAGACAAGGAGCAATGTATCGATAGATACATCCCCAGTAATACAAATAAAGCAAGATAGATTTGCCCCTGGAGGCACTCAGGAATGTGGGACCTGCTCAGAGCTTGGGACTATGTGGATAAAGCATTACTTGCCCTGGAGGGAATGCACTGTACTGGATCAATGGCCGTGTAAACACATGTTTTGCAGCATAAAATGGGATTGATGGGCCATCCTGTACTAATCACCATGGCAATACATGCAGTTACCCTGACAATTCATGTCATTCCCATCTATGTCCCTACTGAACAGTGGATCACCCAGACTGAGAAGTGCTTAGGAAGGAGTAGGTCCTTCTAGTCCTATGTTCTGGGAAGGGTCAGGGAGGGCAGAGGTAATGAGCTCCTCTCTCATCACAGAGGCAAATTTGCAGTGAGAGGACACAGGGGATAAACAAAATGGTCAATATATGTCTATCTTGATCTATCAATCCAGGCCTATTTGTGGAGGCATAGCCAGAGTTGTCATCCACCATCCATGCCTAAATAAGGCAGATCAGAACCCAGTGGTGTGGTGGGCACTTAAGGAACTGATTCCTTCACAATTATTTTACTCACCTGTTGGGAGATGGCTTGAGGGAGGAAGTACAGAGATGGGAATGCCTCCCTATTCCCCATTGTTGCTAATGTTCTTATCCCTCTCATATTATTTTTATTTACTTGTTTTGTTTACTTTTTTGTGATATATTTATCCCCTATCAGGTACCTCCCTAGATTGGCACTTACTACTTTGCAGATCGAGTTCCCAGGGAGCACTTGCCTTCAAGCTCAAGGGTACTCTGTGGGTCCAGGAACCTACTATTATGGTACATAAGCCCCCACTGTTGGAACTTTTAACAGCCAGCCAGGAGATTGCTTAGTTAGCTCAAAGCAAGAGCATTTATTTAAATGACATGGTAATAAAAATAGCCAAAATATATTTGGAGTACTCTCTTCTACAAATACATACAACATCCATGGAAAGAGTTCAATGATACAATGAACCACAAAAGTTCCAAAGGACTCCTGATGAAAAATATTATCCATTTCCAGACAGAAAACTGATGAACTATTAAGTGTAGATGAAACATTTTTTCACTTTCTTTATTTTTCTTGCCTTTTTTTTGCAACATGGTTAATATAGAAATGTTTTGCATGACTTCATTTGTATAATAGGTATTATGTTGCTTGCCTTCTCAGTGTGTGGGAGAGGGCCTGGAGGGAGGGAGAGAATTTGGAACTGAAAATGTAAAAAGTGGATGTAAAAAAAAAAAAGTATCATGTCTAGAAGGCGTACATGAAGGGCCACATGTGGTCAACGCAACTCACATTTCCAACATTGAAGAGCCTCAGTGTCCTTTCTCTCCCTTCACACCTTCTAGGGCAATGAAGGAGGGAGATGACTCTTTACAGTTACATAATTACTCTCTTACTTTCTATGCTTACATCCTGAATTTTCCTCACCGACTGCCCTGATTGTGGAACTGGCTGGAGTCCAACTCTCCCACATCTACCTATATATCCCCAAGTAGAATGGACAGGATGGTTTTCACATTTTTGCCTTCATAACTCTAGCCTCTAGCAAAGTGCATTGTATGTAGTCTGTGCTTATTAAATGCTTATTAAATGGTTTTATTGAATTGAAGTGCCACCTACCACTCAAATTATTGTCTCTATTCTTTACTTCCCCTGGAACATATTCCTCTTTTCCTGAGATTGTATAGGAGGCTTAATAGGTTTGGGTCACCCATACATGGTCAAGAAGTAAACAGAAGGATTTTAAAGAGTTCTGATCTTTGACCTTTATGTCTTAGCTATTCAGCTACCCTCCTTTCTCCCCCACTTTTGGAAAGGAGACTAGGGTTCCCTAGAGGTCTGGAAGCCAACTAGGAGCCTTTCAAGGTTTTCTTTAGCATCGGATGGCAGCCACAGCTGAGAAAGTAAGATGAAAATTAAGTGATGCTAATATTAATAGATAGTACTCCAAGGTTTAGGAAGGATTTTATATACATATCTCATTTGATCCTCACAACTTCAGTGACGGTAGAAGCAGCTTAACAGTAGAGGACAGAGAGTCAAGTTCAAATCAGGAAGACCTGGGTTCAAGTCCCATCTCTGACACACATTGTATCAGCTGTGTGACCCTAGGCAAATGGCCTAATTTCTCAGTGCCTTGGGAAACCCCTCTAAGACAAAGGTTCTGAAACTCTTATGGGTCATAGGCCCCTTTGACAGTCTGGTGAAATCTATGAACTCCTTCCCAGAATAATGTCTTTAAATGAATAAAATAAAGCACATAGGATTGAAAGGAAGTCAATCATATTGAAATGCATTTATAAAAATGTTAAAAAAAAAAAAAGCAAGTTGCAAAGCAGGTACAGATTTGCATTTTGCTAGAGGGAATTTCCTTATCCAAAGTTCCCCATACCACTAAAATGACAGGTCTAGTCCCAAGAAAAACTCCATGAGGGAGCTTTTATGGGTGTTGTTATCTTCATTTCACAGGTGAAGAAATTGAGGCTTAAAGAGGATGGGTGTCCTCAATTCATACCTGGTCAGTGTAGGAAATAGGAAGTGAACCCAGGTCTCTCCTTATTGCAAGCATTCTGTCCGCTACATCCTGAGTTTGTCCCATCCCAGAAACATTTCAGGGATGATGAGAGAACCAAGACTCATTGACTGATTGTTTAAGTGAATTGACCGAGCAATTTCTTTCAATTATAGAGTTTCACAGGGTCTGGGGGAGAAATAAATGAGAGACTCTTGCAAATGCCAGTTACATCATAGTGTCAACAAAGGAAATGCCACTCTTGCAATACACAAGAAACTCTTTTAGGTGAGACACTCTACTTGAATCACATGCTCTCTCTGGGGGCTCAGTTTCCTCTTCTGTAAAATGAGGGAACTGGCCTAGATCAATGATGTCAAACTCAAATACAAACAGAGGCCACTAAACTGTACATAAAGATCCCCCTGGGCCACATATTGACTTAGAAAACCGCATATTAATACAATCTACGTTCTATTTTATTTTTATTTTATTAAATATTTCCCAGTTACATTTTAAGATGGTTCCTGCTCCACTAAGGAGTGTTATGGACAGCAATGCAGGCAGACCTCTGACCCAGATCACCCCCTTCCAATTTGAAAAGTCTAGGATCCCAAGGAGAGGTTATTATTCAATTATTGTTAGAGTTATATAGTGCACTATGATCAAAGTGTCAATATCCTCTCTTGTTTCTGCCTTATAATTTAACTCTAGGGTTAGACAAACCATTTCTACATCAGTCTGTTCATTTGCAAAATGGGGAGCATTCTAACATTGTAAGGTTTTGCTGTATTCTTGCACCATTAGTCATTTCACCAAAGCTGTATATTACCTTTATATCTGAGGGAATTTGAGGCAAAAAAAGGTTGAATGGTGGTGCTTAGGATACTCTCAGGACATTCCTTTTTAAAATGATATTTTTTAGCCAATTACATGTAAAGACAATTTTTAACATTCATTTAAAAATTTTTTGAGTTCCAAATTCTCTTCCTCTCCACCTCCCTTACCCTCTCTCCAAGATGGTGAGCAATTTTTTATAGGTTATATATGCTGGCAATCATGAAAAACATATTTTCGTATTAGTCGCGTTGTTGTGAAAGAAGACACAGACCAAAAAAATAAAAAAAATGAGGTAAAAATAAAAGTATGCTTTAACCTGCATTCAGACTTCATCAGTTCTTTCTCTGGAGGTGGATGGCATTTTTCATCATGAGTCCTTTGGAATTGTCTTGGATTATTGTATTGCTGAAAATAGCTGTCATTCACAGTTCTTCATCGTACAACATTGCTGTCACTGTGTACAATGTTCTGCTGGTTCTTCTCACTTCACTTTGCATCAGTTCATGTAAGTCTTCCCAGGTCTTTTTTTTTAAAATCATCCTGCTCATTATTTCTTATAGCACAATGTATTCCATTGCAGTCATATACCACTACTTGTTCAGCCATTCCCCAATTGATGGACATCCTCTCAGGACATTCCTTGTGGATGAAAGAGTCAAGATTTGAGATAGAACTGACTGATCAGTGGCAGCTGCATCATAGTGGAAAGAACAACATATTTCTTTAGGGAACCTAGATCCAAATCCAAACTCTTCCTGTAACTCCCTAGCCTTGGGATCCTAAGACTAAATCCAGGACTGTTTCCATTGGGTCATAAATGACATTTGGGCCCACAGATACATAGTGTCAGCCTTTTATAGAGTTACATAAGCTGAGGGCCCCAGAAGCGATGTAGGGTCAGAGCCTCCAGTTAGATTCCCCATGGGAGTCTCAACTTTACTACGTCACTGAGGTGCCTAGGGACTTGTGGAAACAAAAGGAGGGGGAGAAATATATGATGATGGAAAATGAACAATGAATGGATTGAGAGAGTCAGGAGATCTGGGTTCTAGTCCTGATTTAACTTACTGTGGCACCTGGACAAGCCAAATCTCTTCTCTGACCCCTAGTTTTTTTGTCCTTAAATGGTGTGTGTGTGTGTGTGTGTGTGTGTGTGTGTGAAATAATCAATCTTTAATTTTTCTTTTAGTCGTAACAGTCTTTGACCATAAACTCTCACTTCTTAGCTCTTTCATGGGGTAATGATACTCAAGGGTGTACTGGTAACTGTTTAACAACTGGCTCCCTGAAAATGTATGACACCCCCTTAAGTTTAGTCCATGTTGTTAACATTTTCCCCATCCCATTTTTAAGTCTAGAAATCAACAAAACAATTGGCAGCCCTTTGTGAATTTTAGAAGTATAACACTAAAAAGTTAACAATTGACCCTTGGGAACAAATATAAGCTGACTCCAGCACATCCCTATATAATCACAAGATCAGGAGAAGAGAAATAGGCCTTCCTCTTCTTGGTAGAGAGGTAGGGGACTATGGGAGCAGAATATTGGAAACATTGTCAGATGGGGTCAGTATATTATTGGTTGTTTTTGTCTAACTGCCTTTCTTTTTTGCTAAGGATGGTTCAATCCTAATGAATGAAGGGCAGGAAGAGGTTATATTGAGAAATAACTGTGATGTCAAGACAAAAGATATCAATAAAAACAGTTTCAGAGAATCATAGGCTTGCATAGCCAATGACTCAGTGGCAGAGCTGAGACTGGCGTGTAGGTCTTTCGAACTCCCACTCCAGCGACCTCTCAACCAAACCACAGCTGCCACAGATCAGTCCCTTTGGCAGCTGTCTCTTGCCAGGACATTCATCCTCACCCTATGTATGGCTCTAATTAATCCTCCCCAGATGGTCCTACTTGATGAGTTGATCCCCTCTGGGGGGAAAGTGAGGGTCTGTGACAGACTCCCATGACTACTTTTGAAATGGGGAGGCAGTTTTCTGGGAATGGGGAATGCCCAAAGGGGCCCTGCTTGGGAGCTGACTGTTTCTTTTCCTCCTTTTGGTAGACCAGAAACCTCGCTCTTTCCCAACCTTCCCCCTCCACATACTCCCAACCCAACCCACACAGACTTGGCCAGGAGCCTAGCTTCAAACAGTAAGCCAGCATTTCAGAGCCTGCTGGCCAGTGTTGAAGCCACAGCCTCCTTGAAGAGAGGGAGAAGGTCCTGAGAAGAGAGAGAGTAGATAAGGCCAGAAAGCAACAAAAGTCTCCATTTAAACCCAAGCCAATTCTGGAATTCAGCTGACATGGCAAGAGAAAAAAAAAGATTAGTAATAAGTGAAAGGGGAGATGATTTATGTTTTGTGTCTGAAAAAAACACAACACTATAATGTGTCACCTGACCTGACCAATGCTCCTAACTAGAAATTAAAGTTTGATGATACCCAGAAGCTACCATTCCAATGCCCTTGTCTCCAACCTTCCCCCACTCCAGCACAAATATTTGCTCAACTTTAGTAGAGGACCCCCTTTTCCATCTTTTTTTTTTTTTTTGGTGAGGCAGTTGGGGTTAATTGACTTGCCCTGAATCACACAGCTAGTGAGTGTTATGTGTCTGAGGCCAGATTTGAACTCAGGTCCTCCTGAGTCCAGGACTGGTGCTCTATCCACTGTACCACCTAGCTGCCCCAACCTCCTTTTCCCATCTTTAAACCTCCCTTACCCATTTTACTTTTCCTTTGCTAATTTGTACTTGGGGATGAAGATGATCTTGGCAGCTTGGAAAAGATATTATTAGTAGGGCTTAGTAGAAGGGTTTTCTTTTTCCTTTTCTTTTCTTTCTTTCTTTTTTTAGCTAGATTGAATAAAAGCATAGGTTCACACAAGAGATATGACCATTGCTCAATGTGGATTGGTTAATAATACTTACAAGGAAGAAAAAGAAAGGATAAAAATGACTAATTGAATGACTAGTTGAAACCCAAGATAAGTTAGGAGATAATGAAAATACTTCCTTCCATAAATGTAACTGTGATAAGACCATAGGGCCTCTTTGCAGGCACAAAATTTAGAGGTTACTGATGGTACTATGAAGGGAGTATGCTCTTTGCCTCCCAGCTTCTCCCTTGCCCAACCCTTCCTGGTCAGGTCACTGACCTAGACCTGGGACATACATTCTCCCTTCTGCATCTGGGAAATTTAGAGTGCATGGAAATTACCATACCCAAATTCCTACCATACCCTAATTCCTCTCTTGCTTGGCCTCATTCCTCGCCCCCAATATCCAGGTTCTGGACTTCTCTGAGATGTATTTCTTCCCCCTATTATCCATGCCCACAGTTCCCCTTCCTTATTCTTAGTGGTAGCCAGTCCTTCATTGGCATCCTGGGATATACTGTCTCTTTCAGTAGATAGCTCGTGACCTCTCCCTTTAAATTTTTCTCTCTCTTCTACTTCAGCCATTTAACCCAAGTGCAAAAAATTATGACTCTGCCTCCCCTTGATATGTTCAAATCATATGGACTATTACCACCTTTTCCACCTCCCCTCCCATTAATAAAAGATCTTGCTGGTGTTAGAAAAACAGGATGCTCCAGTGGAATGAATGCTGGATTTAGCATCAGAGGACCTGGGTTCCCAACTGGGTTCTATCAGTCAGTCATTCAACAAACATTTATTAAGCACTTACTATGTGCCCAAGCACTGTGCTAAACATTGTGGAGGGAGGTACAAAGAAAGGCAAAAAAAAAAAAAGACCCTGCCCTCAAGGAGCTCACGCTCTAATGGGAAGACAATGTGCAAATAACGATGTAAATACTAGATATATGCTGTGTAAATGGAAGGGCATGTCAGAGCAAAGGGCTGGGGGGAAGAGAGGGAGATTTCTACAGAAGGTGGGATTTGAGCCCAGTCTTGAAGGAAGCCAGGGAAACCAGGGGTCAGAGCTGAACAGAAAGAGTGTTCTAGACTTGGGGGATGGCCAATGCAAAATTCCAGAAATAGAAAGTTACATGTGAGTACAGCAAGAAGGCCAGTACAAGGGGGGAGGGGGACAAGAAGGGTAGATCGACCAGGGGGCTGAACTCCTTGATGACTTCCAAAGCTCCCATTACTCTTTATTTACATTATCCCTTTGTGGATAGGATACACAAAATTCTTGGATTCTAGTATTGTTTAAAGCCTCACTGTCTAACCACGTGGTATAGAATAATGTGGTTATACTAGATGACTTCTAAGGACCCTTTTAGCTCTGACTTGGTGATCCTATTATCCTAAGTCATGGCAAGTTTGGGCCCTTCCAAGTAACTATCTCATGTTGAGTCCTTCATAGCAAGGACACAGAGGTAAAGACTTACCCTTGCTGCCATGTAGGAGGCTGGCTAGAGGCGGGCAGCAAGCTCAGTTCATGTCTTTACAGCCACACAGTCAGCTGTCAAGACCTTAGCAACTAAGGTCCAAGTGAAAATGCAACCAGCTGTGAGAATAGGCTCAGGGCCATCTCCAGAAGTGATGGGAATGCCATTATTAAACCTAGATACAGCTACATTCTGGCCCAGCTAAGGGTTGTTTGTGTTTGTTTTTGGCTGTGTTTATGGGCTATTCTATACCTGTATCTTCCAAAGGTGGGTTAAGAGGGATCACCAAAAAGATGGAGTGAATGAGTCAAGGACACCCACAAAGGCACTGGTAGAGGGGGGGTGAGATAACAGAGCCATACCACCCCCCTCCTTCCTTACAAAGAGCTAGGGCCAGCTGTGGTTTGGGTTGCTGGCAGTTAATATTAGGCTCAGCTGGTGTTTTATCACAAAAGCTAGTTGCTACTAAGTCAGCTCTGACTATCTCTACACAGAGCCAGTATGTTTTATGGGCATGAACGTGTCATTGCATAACAATTATTAGGGAACAAAATATCAAAGCAAATTTATTTTGATGCTATTATTCATGTATCAAAATATTTAAATAAAAGAAACATAAGGTAAGAATTGAGCAGGATGAGATGTGGATACCTATGGAGGGGTCTGCCTGTACTGGTAAAATCTCAGAGGCATTGAAATACTGAAGGGCAAATGTTAGTGGTCTCACTGGAGGCAGTGGGCACAGTGCACACTGGATTTAGAGAGAGAGGAAGCTGGTTTTAAATCCCAGTTCTACCACAGTGTGACCTCTCTGGGCACCTCAGTTTCCTCATCTATAAAATAATGTGGTTAGACTAGATGGTTTTTAAGGTCCTTTTCAGCTCTAACTCGGTAATTCTATTATCCCAAGTCATCACTGTATCATGTATGAACAAATGAAAAACAAACAACCTACCTCCCCTTCCTTCCTTCCTTTCTTCCTTCCTTTCCTCCTTCCTTTTCTCCTTCCCTTCTTCCCTCCTTCCTTCCCCCTTCCTTCCTCCTTTACTTCCTTCCCTCCTTCCTCCTCCCTCCCTCCCTTCTTTCCTAACTCCTTCCCTCTCTCCCTCCCTTCCTTCCTTCCTCCTTCTCTTCCTTCCTTCCTTCTATCATATATGGTAGCACAAGCCAGTAATAGTCAGCCATCCTGCACTCACTGGCCTCTGGATATGCCAGGTGTTGAATGGCACACTCTTTTGGTCCAGCATGGCTAATCAATGCAGTTGAGACACCACTTAGAATTTCCCATGGCAATTTAAGGAGTTTTAGTTTTTGAAGTGTGTTCTTGGGCTACGGCTTCATGTAAACAACATGCTACACTGCACCGGAGTGGTTGTCACCACAGCGATAATACTATAGGCATTTGTATGCCTATGCCTATGGTTGCTAATGTTCTTATTCCCCTCAAATTATTTTTATTTACTTTTTTTTTGTTTTATTTACTTATTTTGTGATTTATTTAGCCCCTGTAGGGTACTTCCCTACCTTGGAACTTACTCTTTCGCAGACTGCATTCCCAGGCAGCACTCGCCCTCAATCTCAAGGGTACCCTTTGGGTCCAGGAGCCTACTATTATGATACATGAGCCCCCACTGTCAAAGCTCTCTTTAACAGTCAGCCAAGAGCCTGAATATTCACCAGCCTCTTCAGCAACCTGAGCCCTGTAGTAGCCCAAGGAGGAGTCATGAGTTGATTAGCCTTACACTTAAGACAATTTTATGGGAGATAACCCAAAGGAATTAGGAACCACACACAAACTGGTTCCTTTTCCCAACTGTTTGTGAGCTCTGGGGAGTCCTTGACTATTTCTCCTCATTGGTCATTTTCCTTAGTTTGCCACTGAGGTTCACCAGGCTGAGAGAGGTTTTATATATCCCCAAATATCTGAAATATCTGAATATCTGGATAACTGAAAGCATGCAAGAAACTGGAAACTGGTTTAGGTGATGCTAACCATAAAATCTTTAAAATATTATGGAAGTCCTAAAGGTTTGTTTACCAACCTTCATCCTTGTATATTAGAATGTTTATAGTCACATATGAGTGCATGTAATAATAATAATAAACAATAGCTAACATTTCTATAGTGCTTACTGTGTGCCCGGCACTGTGCTAATGGCTTTATAATTATTATCTTATTTAATTCTCACGTCAGCCCTGGGAGGTAGCTGCTATTATTATGCCCACCTTACAGATGAGGAAACTGAGGCAGACAGGTTAAATGACTTGCCCAGGGTCATGCAGTCTGAGGCTGGATTTGAACTCTGGTCTTCTAGACTCTAGGCCCAGAACTCTATCCACTGGGCCATTCAGCTGATTGCAGATTGCAAGTGGATTTAGAGAGAAGGGAAAGGAAAAGAAAGGCTCCCCTTTTTGAAAATTTGTAGATGAGCATCTGAAAAATTTCCATGGAAGCCTCCCAGTCCCTCTAAAGATGCCCTCCTGGTGTTAGGTATATTTTCCAAGTTACTTTTTATAGTTTCTCTATCTCTTTTGTTGCTGTCAGGCTGTCAGTTGTCATTTCTCACTGCTGTCAGCATGCCTGCTTCTAGCAGCCCCTCTCCCCAGTTCTCATTTACTTTTTCTAATTTTTGATGTGTGCAGAATAATAACAATAGCTGTCATTTATATAGTGATCTAAGGTTTGTGAAGTATTTTACATGTGTTCTGTCATTTAACCTTTATGTTCTGTATTTGCCCTGTGTGGTGTTATGTATACTGCAGGTATGATCCCTGTGTTAGATGAAGAGACTGGGGTCTAGAGTGGTTAAGTGACTAAATCAAATTGCTAATTGATCTGCCCTTCACCCCTCCTCCAGCTCTTTCTGTACTCAAGCTTTAACTTGCCACTGTACTGCATGGCCTTTAAACCAGATGTAGAAGGTTGTCTGAATTGTGTCAAAATGAAGAGTAAATAGGCTCTGAGTGAAGGCCAAAGGAAGTCTCTCTTGGGAGTAAAGGGCATGCATTTTAGTAAGTGGAATTCACATCTACTTTGGTTGTTTGGAGATCATTTTTCATATCTTCCAGTTCTTGATTGGATGAGTTTGCTAGATTGTAGGACTCCGAAAGAAAGAAGGTATTACTGTAAAGGTGTAGACACTCTATTTTCTAATCCTCAGGATGGAGTGGAAAACCTATGAGATTCAGAATCAGGAAAATTGGGTTCCAACCCACTCGCTGCTACTTACTGCCTTGTGTTCTATGGTAAGTCATGTAACATCTCAGTTTCCTTATCTATAAAATGAGGAGTGGACCATTGCGTCTTTAAGGCTTTTTCCAGCTCAAAATCCTTTGATCTGATTATCACTACTGTTGTCATTTTCTGGTCTTCTCCAGGCTCTTAGTGTTTGGGGAACCTGAGAAAGTCCAAGGGTTCTGAGAGAGCTACTCTGTTACTTGTTACTGTTCTTTAGTCTCTCAAGTGGAGACTTGAACTGAATAATGAGAGACAAGGGCTAAAAAAACTGTCCAAAGTTCTTTCTGAAAGCAGGAACCAAACTTAGCTTCTCTGTAGTAAGTTTTACTACAAAGTTCTATTCAACCTTACCTTTTTTATTTGAATTTTTTAAATTATCAAGCATGTATTTTATCTCCCTTTCATCTCCTCCCCCTCCTCCAATTGAAAAAGGTGGTGGTGGAGAAGAAGGAGGAGAAGGAGGAGGAGGAGGAGGAGGAGATCTCATTCTGCACCTTGAGTTAATCACCTCTCTGTCTGGAGGTGGGCAGCATGCTTCATATATGGTCTTCTGGAATCATGGTTGGTCACTGTACTGATCAGAGTTCGTAAGTCATTCAAAGTTGTTTGTCTTTACAATGTTGTTCTTATTGTCTTCATTGTTCTCCAGGTTCTTCTCACTTCACTCTGCATCAGTTCATACAAGTCTTGCCAGGTTTCTCTGAGACTACCTTTTTCATCATTTCGCATGGCACAATGATACCTCATTACATAATTTGTTCAGACATTTCCCAGTTGAGGGGACCCTACTTTGTTTCCAATTCTACTCTGTGTCATCTACCTTTCTCTTCAATCTACCTGGTCTCCTCCTCCTCTTTGTGCTCCATACCTATCATCATCAATCCCAGCCCTGAACCTCTGCTCATTGTCTTACCCCCACCTTAGAATTTCTCTTTCCTGCCTAAATCCTAACATCATTCATTAAGTCTCATTCCCCTGTGAACCCTTCCCCGACCACTCTAGCTTTCTTTGAGCTCCCTAGCATGTTGTCTATTGTATTCATTATGTAATCATTCAGCTCAATAAAAGAAGGATTTCCTAGCATAGAATGGTACACAAATGGAATATTCACATGATGAATATTCATGCTCATTGATATGATAATAAGGCCCCTATAATTGAAGGTCATAGGTTCATAGAATCATAAATTTAGAGATGGAATGGATCTTGGAGGCCATCTAGTCTAGCCCCTCCATTTTCCATATGAAGAAACTGACGCATAGAGAGGTTGAGCCACTTATCCGGTGTCATGGGGTAACACAGCTAGCATAGTGTCCCAGCATGGATGAACATTAATCAGGGGTGTTGTAGAGGAACTTATTATTGCACTTGGAGAGAGGTTGCACTAGATCAGGGCTGCCAAACTCAAATAGAAAGGGAGCTGCTAAACTGGACACAAAGACCCCTGGGGCCCTATATTGCCTTAGAAAGCCATGTATTGACATTATGTTCTATTGCATTTTTATTTTTTTTGTTACGTATTTCCAAATCACATTTCAATCTTGTTCAGGAGCATTTGAGAGTGTTGTGAGTGTAGGTATGACACCTCTATACTAGACCATTTCTAAGGTTTCTTCCAACTTGGGAATTCTACCAACCATCTATCCATCCAACAATAATTATAGAGACTTTATCACAAATTTGATGATTATGTAGTTTTCCATGGGATTATAAATTCAAATCTGGGAAGGACCTTAAAGATCATTTAGTCAAATATCCCCATTTTTACAGATGAGGGAACTGAGATCCAGAGCGGGTCTGTCCCCAGGTCAATTAAATAGTAAGTAAAAGAGCTGAGATCTGAATCAAGTTCTTTGATTACAAATTCAATACATGTTTTACTCCATTGCACTGCCTCTCTTTTGTACATATAATTCATCTCCCAAATTAGAATAAAAGATTTTAGAGGGTGCAACTTACTTTGCAAGAGGTATGCTTCTTGACTTCAAGGTTATAATCCATCTGGGGAGACTGTGACTCTGACACACACACACACACTCTCTCTCTCTCCCCTCTTCCTCTCTCTTTCTCTCTTTCTGTCCTCTCATTCTCTCTCTCTCTCTCTCTCTCTCTTTTTCTCTCTCACTGATATGTATGTGTATGCATATGCACGTTTCTGTATATATGGTTACATATAGCATATATAATATAATTTTACATATAATATATACTCTCCACAATCATATGTGCAAACATACACATATATTTTGGGGATATTTCTATAAATAACAAATATATACTATTATATATTAGTTATAATATCTTATGTTATTTTTATAATAATAATATATTATATATACTCATGTATATGTGTATGTATATATGTGTATAGAGATAGGGAGCGGTACTAGTGAAAAACTCCCTATTCCAATGCAGGTTGGCACCTTTTCTTCAATTTATAGTCTTAAAGTTGCCTAGAGCAGTGAGAGGTTAAGTGACTTGCCCAGGGTCACACAGTCAGTGGGTATCAAAGGCTTGAATTGATCCTAGGTCTTCCTTACTTCCAAACTGTCCCTCAGTTCACTATATCATGCTGCTTCCCATGGGTGTATAACACACTCATACATCTGTGTGTATGTGTGAATGTGTGCATGCATATTTAAACCTAAGACTTAGGATCATTTCTTCTGCACTTTTGGTGGCCCTTCAGATGTGCCCACAAAAATCTTCCCTTCTAATTTGAGAAATCAGAAAGGGATTATGGCAAACAAGGTAGCACATTTGAAATTAGAAGGGAAGCTTTTTGAGGTACATATGTGAGTATGTGTACATGCACATAAAATATTCTACCTCTTGGTATCCTCTACTGATGCAACCTCTGAAGCACTGGTACAGAATAACTCATTAACACAGCAGAAGCGCACAGTAGGCACTCAAATCAGTACTTGTTGATACTCCTTTTCCATCTTGTCACAGAATATCAGAGCTAGAGGAGCCCCGCTGGAACCCTGACCATCAGGTTGCCCTTTCCCTCTCTACAAGTAAACTCAGTGAATGCTACCTCTTCCTCACGCCAACACTAAGAAACTTGGTACCAAGCCAATCTGTCAGGAACTGGAGTCCTCCCCTGGCCTGCCTGTGCAGACACATATTTCCAGGGCTTGAGAATGAAATTGAAAATAGACCAAACAATGTGACAGTTTTCTGCTGCTATTTTTTCTTCCATGAACAGAATGTTCAGCATTATTTTTTTCCCTTTTGTGCAATACTGCAAGTGAGAAATAATCTGATCCAATGTTGGCTGATGCTGTTTGTAAGCTCAGGTTGCCCTGCAAAGCTGTGTAGGGGGCTGGCCTCTTTAAGAAGTATGACAACTTTGAGGGGGACAGTAGCATTGGGGAGCTGCTCCCCAGCTCTGGATAGGAAGGAAATGGTGCTGTATATAAATGGCTGATTTCATCGTTCTGTTCTTTGCCCTGGAAGTTTTGCTGTGGCCTTTGGCCCAAATTAATAAAGTTCTGAATTGACCCACGTACAAATGATTAGGCAATGTGGTCAAGGAGTTTTGCCACTTATTTCTTTGAGCAAATCACTGTACATCCCTGGGCTTCCATTTCCTCATTTATAAAACTGATGTGTTTGGACTATATAGTATCTACAAGGTCTTTTTCCAGCATTAAGTCTTAGGAAAATGAAGCACCTTTCTTTTAAGTACACAAGGACTTTTGAAAGATCTAATGTGACCGGGATGAAGGATGCACATTTTGTTTGAGACTTTGTCTTTTCTACATCTTGTGATTAAGAGAAGTATGCCCTGAGACATCCGAATGATTCATCAGAGGGTCCTAGGGTAGATCTCAGGGGTGTCCGTGGGGACCATGATGGTCTGGCTGCAGAAGAAGCTGGGAAGTCCAGCATGGAAGCAGGAGGTATGGTATCTTGTATTTGTGTTGCTAGGAGGACTCTAATCTCAAAAGAGAAAAAAGGCAATGTCGAATAGTAGAGAGAGATCATTGGGCTTGAATGTCAGGGAAATGGAGTTTGCTTCATTGGATCATATGAGTCATTAGACCTGGAGAAGACCCCAAAGGCTATCTAATCCAATACTCTTAGTTTATAGATGAAGAAACTGAGGGTCAGGGAGAATACATGACTTGTCCATTATAACACAGGTATTAAGTATTAGAGGCAGAGTGTGAACTGAATCACAGCCTCTCTGAACATCACCTTCCACATCAATAAAATGATAGGATTGAACTAGGAAATTTCTAAGGTTACTTCCAGTCCAAAAATTCTAAAATCCTAAGAAAGATAGAGCTTCCTGACCATGAGTTCTCTCTTTCCTTCCTTCCCTCCTTCTTTCCTTCCTTCCTTCCTCCTACCTCTTCTATACATTTTAGCTTCATTTTCTTAATGTTTCATGTGCCTACATCATCTCTTTACAGCTCCCTACAACTCATGTAGATAGAGCTCTGACCTTGAAGCCAAAAAGACCTTGGTGCAAATGTCCCCTCAGATACTACCTCTGTGATTCTGGGCAAGTCGTTTAATCACTCTATGCCTCATTTGTTCTCATTTTGTAAAATAAAGGGATTGAACTAGATGGCCTCTAAGGGCTCTTCCAGCTTTAAGTCTGTGACCTTTTGATTGTAAGCTGCTTTACCATAGAAATTGTATCAGCTCCTTTTTTTAATCTCCTATTGCCTCTAGAGAGGATCACAGGATCAGCTCATAGACTTAGAGCTGGTGGGACCTCAGAGAATTATCTTGTCCATCCTTCTCATTTTACAGACAAATAAACTAAGGCCTAAAGAGACTTTCTGAGGTCACACAGGTAGTTTGTAGTAGACAGGGGTTTGAATCTTGGTCCGCTACCTCTAAATCCAAACTTCTTCCCCCAGTACCACCATACTGTTTCCATTGACAGCTGGGCAGAGGATTGAACCAAGCACCATATGCCAATCACGTGCAAATCACATACCAGCACACTTGTGATCTTCCCCTTAGAAACATCCTTCAGGGCAATTCTAGTGGGGAAGATTAGTTGAGATGAAGTACTGCCTGGAAGATAGGGTGATGCATGCATCCTGTGACTAGAATTCTATTCTTTTATCAGTTCTTAAAGGTTTGTGAGTATGTGTGTGTGTGTGTGTGTGTATGTGTGTGTGTGTGTGTATGCGTGTGTGATGAACCCCTTTAGCAGTCTAGTGGAGCCTATGGACCACTTCTCAGAATCAGGTTTTTAAATGCAAAAATAAAATACTTAGGATTACAAAGGAAACCAATCATACTGAAGTATAGTTATCAAAGTATTTAAAACAACAACAAAGTTCAAGGGGCCCAGGTTAAGAAACTGTGAAATAGAGCCTTATTGTCAAACCAAATAGAAAGGGGGCCACTAAGCCCTGTGAAGGTTCCCTGCCAATTAATGAAAAGAAATGCTAGGGAAGGTGGCCTAGCCATACCAGATCTTAAATTGCATTATAAAACAGAAATCATCAAAACTACTTGGTACTGGCTAAGAAATAGAGTGGTGGATCAGACACAGTAGCCAATGACCATAGTAATCAACTGTTGGATAAACCCCAAAACTCCAGCTTCTGGGATAAGAACTTACTATTTGACAAAAACTACAGGGACAACTGAAAAATAGTATGGCAGAAACTAGGCATAGACCAACATCTTACACCATATACCAAAATAAAATCAAAATGGGTACATGATTTAGATACAAAGGTTGATGCTATATGCAAACTGGGAGAGTGAGGTAGAGTTTATCTGTCAGATTTATGGAGAAGGAAGAATTTATGACCAAATGAGATAGAGAACATTATGAAATGCAAAATAGATAATTTTGATTACATTAAATTGAAAAGTTCTTGCATAAATAAAGCCAATGTAATCAAGATTAGGAGGGAAGCAGAAAACTGGGGAAGAACTTTTACAACCAGTGTCTCTGATAAAGGCCTCATTTCTAAAATATGTAGAGAACTGAGTGAAATTCATAAGAATACAAGTCATTCCCCACTTGATAAATGGTCAAAGGATATGAATAGGCAGTTTTCAGAACAAGAAATTAAAGCTATATATAGTCATATGAAAAAGTGTTCTAAATCACTATTGATTAGAGAAATGCAAATCAAAACAATTCTGAGGTACCACATCACACCTATCAGATTGGCCAACATGACAAAACAGGAAAATAATAAATGCTGGAGAAGATGTGGGAAAATTGGAACACTAATGCATTGTTGGTGGAATTGTGAACTGATACAACCATTCTGGAGAGCAATTTGGAACTATTCCCAAAGGGCTACAAAAATGTGCATACCCTTTGACCCAGCAATACCACTTCTAGGTCTGTATCCTAAAGAGATCACAAAAAACAAAAAAGGACCCACATGTACAAAAATTTTTCATGTGCCTACATCGTCTCTCTACAACTCCCTACAACTCATGTAGGTAGAGCTCTGCCCTTGAAGTCAAAAAGAACTTGTTGCAAATGTCACCTCAGATACTACCTCTGTGATTATGGGCAAGTCACTTAATCACTCTATCCCTCATTTTTTCTCATTTGTAAAATAAATGGATTGAACTAGATGGCTTAGAACTAGATGTAGCCCTTTGGCTATCTATAGTCATATGAAAAAGTTCTCTAAATCACTATTGATTAGAGAAATGCAAGATGGCTTATCAGATCTTTTTGTGGTGGCAAAGAATTAGAATTGAGGGGATACCCATCAGTTGGGGAATGGCTGAACAAGTTGTGGCATATGATTGTAATGGAATACTATTTTGCTATAAGAAATGATGAGTAGGCAGACTTCAGAAAAACCTGGAAAAGACTTGCATGAACTGATGCTGACTGAAGTGAGCATAACCAGAACGTTGTACACAGTAACAGCCACACTATGCAACGAATAACTTTAACAGACTAATCTCCTCTCAGCAATGCAAAGATCCAAGACAATTCCAAAGCACACATGATGGAAAATACTGTCCACATCCAGAAAAAGAACTATAGAGTCTGAATGCAGATCGAAGCACATTATTTGATCTCTCTTTTTCCTTTTCCTTTTTTTTTGTTTTTTCTTTCTTGTGGTTTCTCCCATTGGTTCTAATTCTTTACAACATGACTAATGTGAAAATAGGTTCAATATGAATGTATATGTAGAACCTATATAAGATTGCATGCTGTCTTGGGGAAGGTGGAGGGGAGAGATGAGAAAATTTGAAACACAAAATCTTATGAAAGTGAATGTTGAAAACTAAAAGTAAATAAATTAATTAAAAAAAGAAAGTTCCCTGCCATCAGCATATTGACTTAGAAAACCACATGTTAACATTATCTATGATCTATTGTATTTTTATTTATTTTGTTAAATATTTCCCAATTACATTTTAATCTGGTTCCCCATCCTCTCAGGTGGCCATTGTTTGACACTTCAGGTAGGCAGGATCTGAGTTATTGATAGTTTGAAGTATTTAGAGAAAACTGTGGACTATAGTCTAACTGAGGAGAAGACCTCAAATTTGTTCTACTTGGAATGCTAGCACTTTGATCCCAAAGTAAGTGTCAGCTGGAAACAGCAGTTCTTTATCTGGCATTGTGATGAATGATGTGGAAAACTCCTTATCCTTCCTCCCTGACGCCTACCATTCTGGGTCTGGCCACCCTTGTTCATTAGGTTTTTATTTACCTTTAGCATTTTTCTAGCATCTGCTGCTAGTTACTGCTTACAAGTCCTGAGCCTGGCAGGGAATAAGAAGGTGGCATCTAGGGGCCAATGATAATGATGATAATGATCCCCTTTTATGCTGTTACAGTGAATTATAATTGGGCTAAGGGTGTCTCCTCTTTCCCTGGAGTCCTACCTATAAAATCAGTGTTTAGCCTAGGAAGAATGTCTTTGACTCACAGTTGCCCTGGAATGAACAAATGGAGAGGATGAGATTCCTGCCAGTGAAGACTGGGTTTGGAGTTAGATTGAACTGATGATTGTGGCATGCAAAAGGTCTCCCATTAAGACCACCTAGGCTCAGTGGGTTCTAATAGAAGACCAATAGTGGAATGAGAAGAATGTTGGAGAAGAAAACCTGCATTTGAATCCCAGTCTTAACTCGTGCTGGTTATGTGACAATGAACAAATTGCTTTATCAGTCACTGTGTCCTTGGTCATAAAATGAGGATGCTAATACTCGCACTTATTTTGTAGGGTTTTAAGGAAAGTTCTCCATTAACTTTAAAGCATTAGAGAAATGTGAATTATCATTATTAGTCAATATGGAAACATATAGGCAATTTGCAATAGCCTTGCCATATCAATTCCTACTTCCAGTCACTTCTTCTTTCTCTCTTCTTTGTTTCCAAAGGGATTTCAGATTGCTCTTCTTTGTGCTTTCCTGGCTGCTGTCCAGCCAGGACTCTTGCTGCTTCGCTAAGGAGATAGTCTAGCAAGAGGGGAAATGGCAAATATCTTTTTCCTTTATTGGCTGAATTTGGGATCAGAAATGATGCTCCAGGTGAATTCATTCAGGGTGTGTGATCTCTTCATTAATAATATCGGCAACAGGCTTTGCTGCTGAGTCAGAGGATCTTAAAGCGCCCTTTAAGAAGGTGAAGGAAGGGCGGAGCCAAGATGGTGGAGGGAAAGCAGTGACTGTCCTCTCTCCCAAAGCCCTCCAAATACCCCAAAAAAAATGGCTCTAAACAAATTCTAAAGCAGCAGAACCCACAAAAAGATAGAGTGAAACAAATTTCCAGCCAAAGACAGCCTGGATGGTTGATCAGAAAGGTATATCGCACCGGGCTGGGAGAGGAGCACAGTGTGGCATGGGTGTGCAGGCCGCAGCTACCCTGGAGCAAGCCTCAGAGGACTGAATCACGGGCAGCTGTGGCAGTTTCCAGACTTCTCAACCCCTGAACAACAAAGACAACATGGAAGGTCAGTGGGAAAAGTCTGTGACTGAGGTGAGAGAGGAGCTCGGTCTCAGCCACAAGTCCTGAGCATGCCCTTGGGGCAGCTACTGTTTCCTGAGCTTCGGGCCCACAGACTGAGGGGGAATCTAGTGGCTGATCAGAGGGGAATTACAAGGATCTCTTTGCCAGTGCTGAGGCAGGAATCCCTTGCTTTACCGGTGCTTGGATCTGGGTCACAGTTCTGAGGAGTGGTCCTGGGGCTAGGAGGAACACTGGTGTGGTGGAGCTTGTGGTGGTGGTGGAGGGAAAACACCTCGCCCCTTATCATAGCACCTTGGAAGAACTGAAAATT
Organism: Vombatus ursinus; assembly: GCF_900497805.2. NCBI lineage: Eukaryota > Metazoa > Chordata > Mammalia > Diprotodontia > Vombatidae > Vombatus > Vombatus ursinus. The sequence continues at coordinate 2,073,340 of NW_020954648.1, read as the reverse complement.
TACAGGTCCCTAGAAGTACCTCTGAAAACAGCTGTACAAACCCCCGAAGCTTGGGACAGTACACTCTTCACATTGGAAGCAGACTTTTACCTTAATGAAGAGTTTAAAACTCAAGTAATTGGCCGGGATCATGAGTAAGCAGCAGAAAAAGAGTCAGGCTATATTATCTTACTTTGGTGACAAAGAAGATCAAAACATACAACCAGAAGAAGACAACAAAGCCAAAGCTCCTACGTCCAAAGCTTCCAAGAAAAATATGAATCAGTCCCAGGTCTTGGAAGAGCTCAAAAGGGATTTTGAGAAGCAAGTAAGAGAAGTAGAGGAAAAACTGAGAGTGATGCAAGAAAATCATGAAAAACAAGTCCACAGCTTGCTAAAGGAGACCCAAAAAAATACTGAAGAAAATAACACCTTAAAAAATAGCCTAACCCAAATGGCAAAAGAGGTCCAAAAAGCCAATGAGGAGAAGAATGCCCTAAAAAGCAAAATTGGCCAAATGGAAAAGGAAGTCCAAAAGATTACTGAAGAAAATACTTCCTTAAAAGTTAGAATGAAGAAATTGGAAGAGAGGGACAATTTGAGAAATCAAGTCACTGTAACACTAATCAAAAGGAAAGAAAAAATAGAAGAGAATGTGAAATATCTCATCGGAAAAACAACCGACCTGGAAAATAGATCCAGGAGAGAGAATTTAAAAATTATTGGGCTATCTGAAAGCTATGATCAAAAAAAAAAAAGCCTAGACATCATCTTTCGAGAAATTATCCAGGAAAACTGTCCTGATATTTTAGAACTAGAGGGCAAAATAGAAATTGAAAGAATCCACCGATCTCCTCCTGAAAGAGATCCCCAAAGGAAAACTCCTAGGAATATTGTAGCCAAATTCCAGAGTTCCCAGGTGGGAGAAAATATTACAAGCAGCCAGAAAGAAACAATTCAAGTATTGTGGAAACACAATCAGGATAACACAAGATTTAGCTGCTTCTACATTAAGGGACTGCAGGGCATGGAATATGATATTCTGGAGAGCAAAGGAGATAGGATTACAGCCAAGAATCACCTACCCACCAAAACTGAGTATAATCCTGCAGGGGAAAAGATGGTTATTCAGTGAAATAGAGGACTTTTAAGCATTCTTGATGAAAAGACCAGAGTTGAATAGAAAATTTGATTTTCAAATACAAGACTCAAGTGGAACGTGAAGAGGTAAACAGGAAAGAGAAAATCATAAGAGACTTATTAAGGTTGAACTGTTTACATTCCTGCATGGAAAGATGATATTTGTAACTCATGAAACCTTTGTCAGTATTAGGGTAGTTGGAGGGGAAAAAATTATATGTACATATATATAGATATAGATAGATAGAGGGCACAGGGTGAGTTGAAAATGAAGGGGTCATATCTAGAGAATAAAATTAAGGGGTGAGAGAGGAATATACTAGGAGAAGGAGAAAGGGAGAGGTAGAATGGGGTAAATTATCCTACAAAAAAAAACAGAAAAGAAAAGGCTCTTACAGTGGAGGGGAAACGGGAGAAGGTGAGAGGGAATGAGTGAATCTTATTCTCATAGAATTTGACTTAAGGAGGGAATAACATACACACTCAATTGGGTATGGAAAGCTGTCTTACCCTACAGGAAAATAGGGGAGGAAGGGGACAAGAGAGTAGGGGAATGATAGAGAGGAAGGCAGATTGGGAAAGGAAGTAATCAGAAGCAAATACTTCTGAGGAGGGACAGGGTCAAAAGAAAGAATAGAAGAAATGGGGGGGGGCAGGAAAGGATTAAGGGAAATAGAGTTAGTTTTTCACGGCCTGTATTTTGTATAACTTATATTGAGTTGCTTGCCTTTTCAATGAGGGTGGGTGGGAAGGGAGGAAGGGAGAAAATTTGGAACCCAAAGTTTTAAAAACACATGTTTAAAAAAAATGTTTTCACATGCAACTGGGAAATAAGAAATACAGGAAATGGAGTATAGAAATCCATCCTGCCCTACAGGAAAATTGAAGGGGATAAGAGAAGGGGGGGAGAGATAGAAGGGAAGGCAGACTAGGGGAAGGGGTATTTAGAATGCATGCCATCTTGGGGGGCGAGGGGTGAGATGGGGTGAAAATTTGGAACTCAAAATCTTGTGGAAGTAAATGTTGAAAACAAAAAAATAAATAAATAATTACCATTAAAAAATAACTAAATAAAAGAAAATGTTAAAAAATGAAAAAAAAAGGAGAAGGAATACACTTCAGTCTCCTACAAAATGAAGAGACTGGACTAGATGGCCTTTAAGCTTCTTTAATATCTTAATATAAAGTGTGATCTAGGACAAAGGTGGGGGGGCAGGAGTCAGACCTGGCTTTGATTTGAAGCTTTGTCATTTACTCGCAGTTTGGGCTGATAGATTATCCTTTCTGTGCCTCAGTTCTCTCATCTGTGACAACAGGTGTAAAAGACATGTACCCTGATTCTGTTTGGTATGAGGAAAAATGAGCTAATAATTAGGAAGTGGCTTTTGAAATATTAAATATCAATTGTTATCTTTTGAGGATTGAATGAGATAATGTATATAAAACATTTTGCAATTCTTAATGTGCTATATAAATTATTAGTGAGTATTCTTAGTAGCAATAATTATTATCAGTAATATCAATAGTAGTAATAATTATTACTAGTAGTAAGCATTATTAGCAGTAATATCAGTAATAGTATTTGTATTAATAATTATTACCAGTAGTCATTATCATTAATAATTATTAATAGTGATTATTATTACTAGTAATAATTATCTGTAATAGTAGTAATGGTTACTAGTAGTAATTTATTATTAATAATTATTAGTAATAGTACTAGGAGTGATTATTATCAGTAATATCATTTTTAGCAATAATTATTATTTGAAATCATAAATATTATTACTGGTAATAATTAGTTCTAATAATTATAGTCATTATTATTATGGGACTGGGGTTTCCAGATCTGTGATTTCATCAGTATAGTGATCTCCCAGTGAAGTTACTCCTTCTATCAATGCAGATGGGCAACTATTCTCCAATTTACAGTTTTAGAGAGTTACTGTGGGTCACTGAGAGATTAAGTGATTTATATGACTAGTATAGCTCAGAGTTAAGACTTGAACCCAGGACTTCTTGATTCCGGGGCTGGATTTCTACTCCCTACACCCTGAGATTTCACATGGAAATTATTAGTCAGTGCTAATGAGATAATATGGAATAACACAGGGTCTTAGGTGTGTTTGGATGTGTTTGGGATAGAAGAAATAGGTTAGGTAAGTACTGTCTCATGATTCTTCATTATTTACTCTTAAAATTTCAAATATTTCCTTTTCATTCATAGCATCCTAGGATTCAGAGCAGGATGTCAAATGCACAATAAGCATTGTGTAAGTACCCATGTATTAGACACTGTGCTAGATGCCGGAAGGAACATTAGAACTCATGGGGCTGAGGAGGCGGCAGTAGATCTAGAAAACTGGAGAGGCCTCACAAGCCATTGAGCCCATCTCCCTCACTTTCCACCTGAGGAAACAAAGCACTTTATACTTTAACCCCTTGCCAGGGTTTCCTCTTTCCAGGAATGTTGCTTTTGTGTGCATTGAGCAAAAAGGGCATTCTGATTTGTTTTCTCCTGTGCCTCCCACCTTCCCTTTCTCCCCACTACCCCAGGCCTTCTTCCTCTTCCTTTTTGTCTGGTTCACTGTCATCAAAGACAAATCTCAGTTTCCAAACTGTGAACCCAACTGTCTCTGTTCCTGCAGGTTTCCGATCAGTACTCATTGACAGTGGCTGCTTTTTGCAGCAACAGAAGCTGCTAATGCATAATTCAACAAACAATCCAGAAACGCATCAGAATCCAAATTACTCACATCAGAGGGATCTTGATGTTAAACACTGCCTCTTAAAAACCTCCTCCATTCATCTCAGCTCCAGCACTTTTATCTTCCAGCATTTGTAAAATTTAAGGTGGAGTCCACGGGGAGGGAAACTTTATGCTGAAAAGAGATGTTTGGGTATCCCCCAGAGGAGTGCCCAGATGTCCAGCCTCTTTCTATCTGGCCCAGATGTTGGACCAGCAGGTGTTTATGGAGCCAGCCCCCACTATAGGAATCCCTTCCTCCTCCATACCCTAGATAGGAAGTCCATACCCATACTCATGCCCTCCATACCCTAGATAGAAAGTCTCCAAATCTTTGGGAAAACTAGAAGCCATCATAGAAGGCCCACTGTTGGCCTAAGCTGCCTCTTGCTCAGGGCAGACTACTGGTTCAGGAGCTGTTCCGAGATAAATTTGCAATTCAGCTAAGACCTTTCAGTGGCCCTACACAACTCTTCCAAGGTGATAGATTTTAGAGAAAGTACAGATCTGCATTGATTGAGGAAATTCCTCATGAAGAGTTCCCTGTGCCAGTGAAATCGCTGGTCTTATCCAAATAATTATTGTGAATAATAACTCTTTTAGTCAATGGAGTTCGGATAAAAACTTTCTTGGAACAACTCATTATCCTTGCTTTCTATGTTTAATATTTGGTAGACTATTGTACAGGTGTTTGAAATGACTGCTTTTAGTAAGTGAATGAAAGTATTGGGTTGCAAGGTCTTCTTTCCTATCTTAGAGACAATTCCAGAAGCAGATAGGTCAATAGGAATTGTATGTATTTCATCCTTTTCTTTCATAGTTTCTCCTTATTCTTCTTTTCTTCCTCTTCTTCCTTCTCCTTTCCTCCTCTTCCTTTTCCTCTTCCTCCTTTTCTTCTTTCTCCTTCCCCACTCTTCCTCTTCCTCTTCCCCTCTTTCCCCTTCCCTTCCCCTTCTCTTCTTTTTCTTATTTCTTGCAAATTTAGTTTTTTACTCTTTCTCTTCCTGGTGGTGGTGTGTTCCAGAGTTTTCTTCTCTATGAGATCTGATTTTGCTGTCTTAAGGCATTTGCAAAGACCTGTCCCAGTAATTTTGTTTACTTTCCCTGTGATTGTAAATGTAGAACTGGACAGAGCATGAGAAGGTCAGCCCATTCTGCCTTATTTTACAAATGAAGAAACTAAAGCCCAGAGATAATGAGTAACAGCACTGGGACTTGAATCCAATTTCTCTGACTCCAAATCCAGTGCTTTTCCCTCTGGACCACTGGGTAGAAGGAACCCTCACGTTTTTGTTTGTCCTGCCAACATTCTTTCTCTTTGGGGAAAATGTTCTCTCTCACCTCCCCTTCTCCTTGGTCCCTCTGGCCTAAGCCTCTGCAAATCTCCCTGCCATGTAATCCAGTTTGGGGCAAAGATCATTCCTGTTTTCAAAGAACCAAGGGAACAGCTGCTGAAGCCAAATGTTCTTCAAGTCTTGATCAGAATACTTAATAAGGCACTTCTGATTTTATTTGGAAGTGTGAAAAGTGGGGTTATCTGATCAATAGCCCCAGTGACTGCTAATCAACTGTAGCAGTTGTTACCTATTTGCCGTGGGCATGGAGAAGAGGCAGGTTGTAAATAACGTAGCCTGAGCCTGCCTTAGCTTCCAGCCCAGCTGCTGAAAAGAACACAGTTTGCATATGATGAGGAATGTGGGTGCCCTTGGCTGCATGGACTTCACAGGTTAACTATCTGAGTTCCTAGGCTACTGGTTCTCTGGATACCTACTGGTGTAGAAAGAGATTGGGGGGTGGGAGGACCTTGTAGAGGAGGTGGGGGAGGGGTTTGAATCCCTCTACAAATCATTTTGTAAACCTTAACCTGCAAAATTAATACAAGTTATTTATGAAGAAAGCAGCATGGTACAATGGAAAGCAGTTGAATTTGGACTCCAAGGAACTGGGTTCAAATTCTGGCTCTGCTACTTGGGCATGCCCCATGATTTCTCTCTGGGCCTTAGTTTCCTTTCTATAAAATGAAGGATTTGGACTAGATGACCTCTAAGATACCATCCGGTTCCAAATCTATGACGATGATATTGTAAGTACAAGTTGCTGCTTTATTAAGTAGGACTGGAGACGTAGGGCAAATGCAGAAGATCTTACCTGGTGTCCTCAGTTTCATTAACTCTTGGAGTGAGGATTTTTGGGTTTCCTTACTGATTCTTCCGTCCCACCTTCATACATACTCCCAGGCTCAGTTATAGTCTTTGCTCCAGTTACTGACACTATTTGGTTTTGTGACTTTGGGTAAATCATTTCACCTTTTCATTGTTTCCTCATCTGTAAAATGACGGGGGTGGGATGGGTAGGACTTTAATGTCTAATATTAGGCCTCTATCCATGATCTAAAGCAGAGATATCAATATATGGCCTACCACTCTACCTAAATCTGATTAAAATGTAATTGGGAACTGTTTAACAAAATAAATAAAAATATGATAAAACATAGATAATGTTAATTTGTAGTTTTCTAAGTCAATATGTGGCCTAAGGATGCTTAAATACGGTTTAGTGGCCCTGTTTTTATTTGAGTTTGACACCATTGATCTAAGGTATCTTAGGTTCTGTAGAGGACTCCGGTGATGGAGTGCACCTGAGAATTCTAATCTTTTTCTTGCCAGGCCAGTGGATTTTCACTTTCTCAGTCCCTTTTTACCTACTCCCTGATTTTGTTGGGAAGGAGGTGGTCTTCCTAAGGACATGCATCTGCTGGTGCCATCTGCACAGAGCTCAGTCTGGGTGTCTCCAGGGGGTTGGCAAGAGGCAGCTCACTGCCTAGGCATCACTTCAGAGGAAAGCCAGTTTCATCCCCACAGACAGGCTCCATGGAGCAAGAAGGCTTTGCACAAGCCTGAGCTATTCCCCAGCTCCAATTGCTCTCACTCCCTTCCCCCTTAGCATTTGGAGGCTCTTGGCCAGATCTTGGGGTGGGGGGGAATGTCTGGATGGCTGCTAGCCAGGTTGCCAGAGGACTGAGAGAGGTCAGACAGGGCTGGCTGAGCATGTGAAAGAAAGACTTTCTCTATGTACGTATATATGTATCCTTAGACACAAAGCGGGGGGGAGTTAGTTGTTAAAGAGAAATTGTGGGGGGTCCAGCCTGAATAGTTCTGTTCCTGGAATCAAAAAGGGAATTAACATCCTATAATTCAGTCTTAGTCCCACTACGAGTCAGAGAAAGAGCCTAATTTATAACAAAGACAACAACAGCAGCCCACATTTGCATAACATTTTTAAAGCCTTGCAAAACACTTCCGTCCCAAGAATCCATTAAAGTCGTTAGGATGAGGCTTGTTATCCTCTTCTCATTTTGCAGATGAGTAAACTGAGGTGAAATGACTTGCCTGTGGTTACATAGCTAGAAAATGGATCTAGGATTCAAATCCAGGCTTTCTACAATTTCCCAGCCAGAGCAGATGGAGACCTGAACTTGGAGTCAGGGAGACCTGTGTTCAAATCCTATATCACATATTTACTAACTCCATGGTCTCTGGGCTGCAGCTTCCTCACCTATAAAATGGACCTGGGGAATGGAGAATGTGACATGCAGGCTTCGAAGGTCCCTTCAGGCTTCAAGCCTATGATCCTATGATTGTCATCTGTATTCCCAGCCTATTCTCTGAGTAACACTATGTCAAAGAACAGTCACCTGTCAGTCAAAAGAGCTGCCCAGGGTTCATCTCTTAGCATGAAAGGACCTTTGAATTCAGCTGGTCCGATACCCCTTATAGAAAGTGATAACTAGGTATCCCTCAGGTGTTGCCCAGCTAGCTCCTTTTTTTTCTCCCTAGGCATTCTGAAATTTATCCTAGTAAATTGTGCTACTTAGTTGCAGACTCAGGTCTCCTGGGAGCCAGTCCCAGGCTATTTGTGTAGCTTAGTGCTTAGCAGTCTGCTCCTAAGCAAAAAGATCCAGCTAGGTTGCACAGTGGTTAGAGTGCTGGGCGTGAAGTCAGAAAGACTCATCTTCCTGAATTAAAACGGGCCTCAGACACTTATTAGATGTGTGACCCTGGGGAAGTCATTTAACCTTGCTTGCCTCAGTTTCCTCATCTGTCAAATGAGCTAGAGAAAGAAATGGCAAACCACTCCAGTATCTCTGCCAAGAAAACCCCAGTCCAAGACTTCATCCTTTTTATTTTTTTGGTGAGGCAATGGGGTTAAGTGACTTGTCCAGGATCACACAGTTAGTAGGTGTTATGTGTCTGAGGCTGGTGACTTTGCACAACTCTTTCTCATTCAAATCCAGTTCACTTGCATGTCATAGCATCACCTCCCTGATGTCGTGGTCCTCTTCAAGAACAAAGGACAAACAACCACAACCATGATACTCTCTTCCTGTGTGACTTATACTATCTGAGCCTTTATTTCCTCAAGTGTAAAATGGGAATGATAATGACTCACATGTATATCAGACTTTAAAGTTTGCAGAGTACTTTACAAGCATTTCCTCATTTGACCTTTAGGACAATGTACATAAAGAGAGGATGTAAATTCATGAGGAAAGTATTATTATTGTGTCCATTTTACAGATGATGAAAAGTTTTTGTATATGAGGAAAGTGTTATTACTGTGCCCATTTTGCACACAATAAAGCTAAGGTTCAGAGAAATTAAATGACTTACTCAAGGTCTGATTGCAAATAAGTGTTTGATACTAGGTCTTTTAATTTTATGTTTAGCCAGTAACTTTTTTTTTAACTGTATCTATGATTTTATCTGGGTAGAGAAAGCCCGGTAAGGAAATGCCCTTCATCCATGCAAATTGGCTTTTGTAGCATAATTTATAGTCTTAGAGAGTTGCTTGAGGCACTGGGATATTCAGTGGCCCAGGGTCCTCCAGCCAGATTGTAACCCAACAAGGACTTAAAGCCAAGTCTTCCCAACTCCCACAACTCATAGAATTGCTGTGAGGATCAGATATGTTAAAAACTAATAAACAAAAATCACAAAGAACTTTGCCAACCTTAAATGATTATATATATACACCTGTATAAATCTATATGTATATCTATAGATATTTTTACACATATATGTATACATACACATATATCGTGTATATTTTTGTGTGTATAAATATATATAAACAATTACACTTGCACATATGTGTGTATATGTATATGTAATGTGTGTATGTGTATATATGTACATATACATACATACATACATAAAAATTCATGCCAGCTATCACCATCATCCCTCACTAGGTCTACAGATGCAATATTTTAACTAAGGAGTTCTGTTGATTTTGGTCCTCTATGGAAAATGATTAAAGCTGATTAAAGCTGCCTTGCCCTGTAAGACCCAAATCAAAGTTCAAAACAGACCAGTCTTGGGAGGTGGAGGAAAGCAGAGTCAGAAGAGGGTTCAGGCTCTCTGACAGTATGGCAAAGGCAGAGCTGAGCCAGCGCCTAACATAAAGAGAGGATGTAAATTCATGAGGAAAGTATTATTATTGTGTCCATTTTACAGATGATGAAAAGTTTTTGTATATGAGGAAAGTGTTATTACTGTGCCCATTTTGCGCACAATAAAGCTAAGGTTCAGAGAAATTAAATGACTTAAGGTCTGATTGCAAATAAGTGTTTGATACTAGGTCTTTTAATTTTATGTTTAGCCAGTAACTTTTTTTTTTAACTGTATCTATGATTTTATCTGGGTAGAGAAAGCCCTGAGCAGGGCTGAGCAGATTAGGCACATGGTTCCGGCTGAGTGGCGTCAAAGCCTTGGTGAATGATAATCAAATGCCGAGCAGCCAGCCGACCAGCTAAGCAGACACGATCTAAATAAACAGTCTACCTGTCTCCCATCTGGCTTGTCTCTCTCACTAATGTTGACTTAACCTGATTCCCTACTCTCTTCTCCTTTGACCTTGCTCTCAAGGCAAAGAGGTCAGTCCCCAGAGGTTTGCTTGTTAGATGACTAGGATGCTATGACCCTGACTGGCCATTCCTCCACAGGGCGCTATTTATAATGATGATGATGATGATAAATAACATTTATACAGTGCTTTAAGGTTTGCAAAGCATGTTACATATATTATCTGACTTGATCCTCACAATAATCCTATGAAGTAGATATTATGATCATCCCCCCATTTTACAGGTGAGGAAACTGAGGCTCAGAGAGTTTAAATGTCTTGCTCAGGCTCACATGGCTAATAAGTGTCTGAGGGAGAATGTCAGTTCAGCTCTTCCTGGCTCCAGGTTCACCATTTGACTTTCAATGCCAATTTGAACTCTGGTGAGTGAATGCAGGGATGCTCTGGAAGCTGAGCTGTCTCCACTGGGAGGCCTCAAGCTACAGAGCTTCCTAGACTCAGAGAGTTGTCCTGGTCCTAATAGCAGAGCACAGTAAAGGAGACAGTCCATTACCTTTTCTCCTTTCCTTCAGATACTCAGTTACCTGGATCTCATGGAATGCCTTCATATCTATCCTTTCTTTTTCCCTCCCTCTTTCTCCGAGTTACTTCCACTCTCAGTATTTCCATTTTTACAATGAGATGGGAATCAAGCATGTGCTATAGGACCAGAGCCTACTGGTCCTGAATAGCAGGTTTGTTAAATTTTCATTGTCAGCATTTATATGTCAGAAATCGGTAGGAAAATGCTATAATTCAAGGTTTCATGGGGTGGGGAACCTATGGCCTGGAGGTCACATGTGGCCCTCTATGTCTTCAAGTGCAGCCCTTTAACTGAATCCAAACTTCACAGAACTAGTCCCCTTAAGAAAAAGATCTGTTCTGTAAAACTTGAACTCAGTCAAAAGGCCTCACGCAAAGACCCGGAAGGTCACATGTGGCCTTGAGGCCGCTGGTCTAGACTTAAGAAAACGATGCAGAAAACATTAATAAAGAAGGGTAAACTTAGAATTATGTCCTACATTTTGGACAGCCAGTGGTTAAGCATTTACCAGAATATCCTTGGATGGGATCGTGATGAAAATTCTTGTGTTCTTTGAAAGTGCTGCATCAACCTGTCTCATAAGGACTCTGCTCCTTATTACCTGTGTAACCTTAGGCAGCTAAGTGGCACAGTCGATAGAGCAATGGACTGGGAATCAGAAAGACTCATCTTCATGAGTTCAAATCTGGCTTTAGTGACCCTGGGCAAGTCATTTAACTCAGTTTTGTCATCTGTGAAAGATCTGGTAAAGAAAACCTCAAAATGGGGTTCTAAAGAGTCAGACGTGACTGAACCGACTTAACAACAGCAAAAACTTTAGGCAAGTTGCCTCAGTTTCTCTTCTTTAAGATGAGGGAGTTAGTCTGGAAGTTCCCTTCTAGCTCTAAATGTATAATCCTGTGATCCTGTGATCTTATGGGACAAATATTCCTTTAAATCCCAGGCACTAGGCCAGGCATTGGTGATAGAAACACAGAAAGAAACAGTCCCTGTCTTCAAAGACCTTAGCTCTGGCTGATATAATAGAGCTTGTACTTATAGAAGGCTTTATGGTTGTTGATCTCTGATCCTCATAACTACCTTGTGAGGAAGATAGTGAAAGTATTTAACCCCATTTTACAGATGAGAAAAGTGAGATTTAGGTTATCTGACTTGCTCAAGGTCACACTGACTGAGTATCAGAACTGGATTCAAAGTTCACGTCTTGCAAAGCATCATCTTCCTATTCTAAGGACAGCAGGTGAACACAAAGTATCGTAGTTAGTTGCTATGATTGCAAAACCTCAGAGTTATCCAGTTAAGAGCTTAGAACATTTCTACTGCAGTCTTCTTCCTTACAGGGTCCCTCCAGATCATCTATAGCCTTATCAACAGTGGGCATAATTGAGGCATCAGGTGCCGTGTTTAAAGTCATCCAGAAGTCCAGAGTCCTGCCTCTGTTTTGAACTTCTGTTTTTTACAAGAACTCCAAGAATTCACATTTTATTTTAAAATGGAATGGCCAGCTCCCAAGAGATCCAAGGTGATCTCTTTGTTGCTCTGTCTAGCATGTCTATCTATCTGTATGTATATATGTGTATATATGTGTATACATATATACATGCATGCATAATATATATGTATATATATATACACACACACACACATACACCATATATGCTTTGCCAAGAATCAGAGAATCTTTTTCAGATAATTTCTTACCCAACTAAATTTGTTAGAGATAATGAGATAACAATAGTAATAACAATAATGACATGCAGAACACTTCAAGGTTAACAAAGTACATTTCCTACAACAACCTTTTTACAGGTAGGGAAAATGAGGCTTAAAGAGGCTAAATGACTTAGCCAGGTTCAAATACCTAGTAAGCATCAGAGTTAGGATTTGACCCCAGACCTTCTGAATCTAGGTCTATTCTGTCTCATTCATAGGACAGAGCTTGGCGTTGAGGGATACTTTGTGGCTCTGCTAAAGAGTTAGATCACATTATTTTCCTAAATTCACCTAACTTTTTAGGCTAAAAAGTTATTGCTTTAGTTAGGCTAAAGTTATTGCTTTATTTCCAGTTCAGAACTCTCGCTGTCTTGGGGGTGGGATTGAACAAATGAGATCATTTTCCCCACTGGAGTCATGAAACATTCATTTAGCAAACAAAGGAAAGTAGTCGTGATCACAGAGTCCAGAATGTTGGAGACAGTGGCCAAAGTCCACATACTCTTTATCCACAGACAATATTCATTTATATCCTAACCACCTTCTGAGAGGAACTAAGACTAAAAATTTAAAAATAGTGTAATAGGAGCAGATCTTCCCTTGGCCTGCACATGGGGATTGTGTGTTAGTGAGACCTTGTGCAGTCATAACAGGAAAGGGGCCAGCTCCAGTCAACATGGCGTCTGACCTGCAGTCACTTGGCCAGATCCCAGAAGTCTATGGGAGTGGTCAGACAGGAAAGGGCAATCCAGTTTTCTCACTAGCAAATTCTCAACTTGCCTTCCAGCGTTTGACTCTCTTGGTGCTCCAGTCTACTTTAGGGGTGGTCTGAGAGAAACAGGCTAGTCTAGAACGCTACCTGGGAGAAGGTGCTCTATTCTAAGCCCTTTATTCTAATGCTTATCTGGTTTGTACTCCTGCCCCATCCTGGTGCCTAGCACTGTTACAGTCATGATCTTTGATCAGTGAATACTTTCTGATGATAAATTAATTCTACATGTTCTTCAGTCTAAGCTTATAGGTTTTCCTCTTCTGTCTCCTCATCTGTATAGTGAATATATTTAACATCTTGGTATAAAGGAAAGCTCATCAATCTCAGAATCAGAAGTCTTGGGTTCAAATCCTGGTTTTAATATTTTACTATCTACATAAGCCTGGGACAAATCACTTAACCACTCTAAGCTCCAGTATCCTAATTTGTAAAATGGTGATGATAATATTCTCAATATCTGCCTCATAGAGCTGTTACAGGCAAAGGGCCCATAATTTGCCATATAAATGGACAGCTACAAGTTTCATAGCAGGTGCCAACTTGCTTTAGTTAGGAAAGTGAGAAAGTTTGCTTACTGGGAGATACTTAGATAAATGAAATCACAGATCTACTCTTTCTGCTCCCTCCCTCCCCAATATAAGTTGTTATTATCTTATCTATAACAAATTTTAGTTGGGTGAGAAATTCTGAGCAAAGGTCCCATGAATCTTAGCAAAATCTGTCAAAGACTGCTGTCTCATCTATTATCTTGAACCTCCTAGGACATTTCATTTTTGGAGGTGAGGATGAAATATATATATATTTATTTTTTAAATTTTATTTATTTTATTCTAAAGTTAAGAAATAAAACAATTCCATAACATACTAGAATAGAAAAAAAAGATGATTGTACATGAAACTGCAAGTCTATTATCTACTACTTGCTATTTTCTTAAATATGTAGTAGAGACTAGTTCTTGAATAGATGTGGGGACCTTGACTTTTGGTCCCAATTCTAACTCTGGGTTGCTGGGTGACTTTGAACAAGTCGCTTCCCTCTTCTGTTTATGAGGATAATGATAGTCTAGCTGGATGCTGTGAATAGGTCTGGATTAGGCATACCTCAAGGTCTTCATGGGAGGAAGAGTCATAGGTCAATCTGAGATTTTATAATCATTGAGGCATTTTCATTACTACAGTCAGAGAAAGCTCTAGAAATGTGTGTGTGTGTGTGTGTGTTCACCTTTGCATATGAAGATCATGCTTTTATAAAGCATGACTTTTGAGTTGTTATTGTTTGTTCATGAGTGAGGACACTTTATGAGGCATTACATGATGGTGGATAGAATGCTGGGATTGAAGCTAAGAAGACCTAGATTTGAATCTTGCCTCAAATACTTACTGGTTGTATGCCATTGGTTTTTTGTTTTGTTTGTTTGTAAGCAGTGGGATTAAGTGACTTGCCCAGGGTCACATAGCTGCTAAGTGTCTGGGGTTGGATTTGAACTGAAGTCCTCCAGGGCCAGTGCTCTATCCACTGTGCCACATACCTGCTCAGACACTGGTTTTTAAAGCCCTTTATATCTTAGCCCTTTCCTACCTTCCTCATATTCTCGGATCCAATGTCATTGGTTTTCTTGCTGTTCCTCACACAAGATGCTCCATCTCTTGACTCCAGGCATTTCCACTGACTGTCCCTCATGTCTGAAACTCTCTTCCTCCTCATTTCTGCCTCCTGGCTCCCGTCAAGTTCCAGCTAAAACCTCACATCCTACAAGAAGTCTTTCTCAAGTCCCCTGAATGCAAGTACCTTCCCTCCGTTATTTGCATTTTTTCCTGTCTATCTCTTGTTGTTCATATGTCGTCTCCTCCATCGTTGAGGGCAGGGACTGGTTTTTACCTTTCTTTATATCTGTAGGGCTCAGCACAATGCCTTGAACATAGCAGATGGTTACTAAATGCTCGTTGACTTGACTTGACTCAACACTGAGCAAGTCCCTTAGCCTCTATGTGTTTCCCCAAGGACGTCCCCATTAGATGTGAGATGGGTTGCAATCTGAGCTTTAATGGAGGGAGTTTCCCTACTGGAGTTCCCTGTAATGACAAAATCACGGATCCTTTTTGAATTTTTTAGGAGGGATTGTGCTAAATCACATGTGTCCTCTTGCTGCCATTCCTCTGGTGAGCAATGGCACACTTTTTTTTTTTAAATCTTTAGCTGTTTTGGAAGAGTCTGTGTGATGTGTTGAAAGACCATTGGATTTGGAGTCAGAGAACCCGAGTTTGAATCCTGGCTCCACTACCTAAGTGACCTTGAGCTTCAATTTCCTCAACTGGGAAAGATGATCTTTAAGGTCTGTTACTACTCTGGATCCCACGAATCTAGGTGTAGACAGGTAGTGTATGGCCAGGGACCATAGTAGAGGTTCTTGGATGATATAGAGTACTGAACATGCCACTGTGGGGTCAGAGATCTGGAGCTTGAAGGGACATCAAAGGCCGCCTAGGTTAACTTACTCATTTTACAGATGAGGAAACTGAGGCCCAGGGAGGTTGAGTGACTTGCTCAATGTCACAGAGGTAGCATCAGGGATTTTAACCCAAGTAGAGTCAGCGTTCTTTCTACTCTACAGTGTACCGTGACATATCCTCATCAGTGCCACATTGTAAATGCTTAACCGATTTGGTTGTTATTTCCAGCTTTTCCTATCTATAACTTGTTTGTACATAGTTGTCTATATGTTGTCTCCTCCGTTAGACCATGAATTCCTTGATGGCAGGGACTGGTTTTTGCCTTTCTATGTATACCCAGGGCTTAGCACAATGCTTGAATGTAGCAGTAATGTAATAACCAACTTAAAATGTTTTAAAAACTAATATCTTATATTGAGTTTACTGAAAGTATCAGAGCAAAATTGAAGAAGAAATGAAGTGAATTGTAGTCTGTCTGACCAAATCTTGGGTATTGTGGCCCAGCTCCATTAAAATGCTACCAAGTGCTGCTGATTGACCTCATTTAACCCACCATCTTTCTTACCACCTCCTCCCCCATTGAAGCTTGTGTTCAGTATGTTGGGTCCATATGGAACACTAGATTCCATCCAAAATGACAACAAATCTGGCAGGCCTACTCCCCAGCTATGAATTAAACTGAGAAAACCTTGTGAATAATGCAGACTTGTAAAAGAGTATGAAGATAGCAGTAACCGGCAACCACCCAGAACTTGACCCCAGCAATATCTCTAAACCCTTGAACTTCCACCTTGTGGCCAAGAGACTACTATCAGTCACTTCATTTGGCCTTTTACCACCATTTTGTTATCATAGGGTTTAGAACCAGAGTGAACTTTCAGTTCAGTTGTTTTTCTGTTCATGACCAACTCATTGTGACCCCATTTGGGATTTTCTTGGTAAATATACTGGAGTAGTTTGCCATTTCCTTCTCTAGCTTATTTTACACATGAGGAAACTGAGGTAAACAGGGTTAAGTGACTTACCCAGGGTCACACAGCCAGCAAGTATCTAAGACCAGATCTGAACTCAAGAGGACGGTGAGTCTTCCTGACTCCAGGCCCAGCACCCTATCCGCTGCATTACCTAGCTGTCTTGAGTGGACTTTAGAGATCATCTATTTCAACTTCCTTATCTTATAAATGATAGAGAAAGTGTGGTGAATAAAGTCCTAGGCTTGGGGGTCAGAAAGACCTAGGTTTAAATCCTCACTAGCTTTGTGACCTAGGCTAAGTCACATAGTGTTTCTATGACTCTATGCCTCTATGAACTATGGTTGGGTTCTAATCTGTGTTCATGGACTTGCGTATACTAGAGACATCAGAGAGCCTTCCTGTAGTTTCATATTTTACATGTTGGGAAACTGAATCCCAGAGAAGTTAAATGACTTGCCAAAGGTAATATCATTTACCCAAGTAGTGTCAGTCAGGTTTCCAATCTGGGTTCTCCAATTCTAAATCTATTGTTTTTCTTTCTATACTACCAAGCCCTTGTTGGTTACTTTAATAACTCCCTCAGGCACTGGAGGGTGGAATTTTTGCCTTGAGAAAACTTGATAAACCCATGGGGATATAGACTTCATTGATGTGTTAGGGTTTGTCTGTGGCCTTAACTAACTCTGATGAGGTAGTTTTATACTGGTTTACCTACCCATCGGTTAAGACATCACTCTCTAGATGTTATTGGTCCTCTTCCAGAATGAAGGGCAAACAACAAAACAAAGCAAAACACATCCATTCATAACTTCAAAGAGCCCACAGACATATAGACAGTGTGTGTGTGTGTGTGTGTATGTGTGTGTGTGTGCGCGCGTGCGTGCACAGAAGGGTGAAGTCATACCTCACCACTGGCATCAAACTGATGTTTCCCATTCATTTCCCCTGCCTCAGAACTGCCCAAAACTTCAATTCAGAAGATAGAGGCAAAGGTAGCTTTCACAGGTTTAACAATACTATTGTATTCATTGATTCTTAGAGGTTGAAGGTACCTTAGTGACCATAAAGTCAAACCACCCTCAGTTAGAGATAGGAAAAAGACCCCTTGCAGTAGAGATTTGTAAAGATTCTAGGCTAGTGCAGCATAAATTGTTATAAGGGAGCAACCTAGTGAAAGGTGGGGAGGCAGAATAGTCAGAATACCGGGCCTGGAGTCAGGAAGACCTTAGGTTCAAATGGCGCATCTGACACTTAAGAGGTGAGTGATGACAAACAAGTCTCCTACCCTTATTGTGCCTCAGTTTTCTCTTTTATGTATGTATGTATGTATGTATGTATGTATCTATCCATCCATCCATCCATCCATCCATCCATCCATCCATCCATCCATC
>NW_020954648.1:1962760-2055716 GCF_900497805.2 Vombatus ursinus | reverse complement strand
ATCCATCCATCCATCCATCCATCCATCCATCCATCCATCCATCCATCCATCCATCTATCTATCTATCTATCTATCTATCTATCTATCTATCTATCTATCTATCTATCTATCTATCTGGCAATTGGGGTTAAGTGACTTGCCCAGGGTCACACAGCTGGTAAGTGTCAAGTGTTTGGTCAGAGGTCAGATGTGAACTCAGGTCCTCCTGACTTCTATCCACTGCGCCACGTAGCTGCTCCTTCAGTTTTCTCTTCTAAGGAGTGCAGTGATACTTGTGATATCTCCCTCAGGGGGCTGCTTGGGGTCACCAGTGAGCTAATGCAAGAAAAGTGTTTTGTAGACATTAAATCACTATGTGAGTGCGGTGATTATTATGTAATGTTTATTATCGTTATCATTATTGTTGTTATCACCACCACTACTACTACTACTACTGCTACTACTCCTACTACCTTTCACAGCATTTTTTTTTTTGCGTGAGGCCCAAATGCTCTGAAAGCATTTAAGGACCATATAAATGTCAGTTATCATAAAAGAACTCAGTCTGGGTTGCCTGGCCTTGTCTCCCAGACATGTTAACTATGAAAGGGCAAGGACAGTGTCTCCCATGGGCTAGAGGCTCAGCCCTGTTCTCCATTCATCAATTGCAGTAGTTAGAAGGGAGGAGGGAGAAGAAAGGAAGAGGTGAAGGGGGTCACTGAACCTTTCCCAAAAGACTTGAACAGTCCTGACTCTCACCGTTCCTCCTGTGCCCCTTGGTTCCTTTCACTGTGGCTAAAGTGAAGCCTGCTCAATAGGACATGAAATATAATAAAAGATGAATGAGGGAGAGGAGACACGTTAGCTAGAGAATGCAGTAATCTGGTGGCTCTAATCGAGGTGAATGTGCTCCGGGTTCATCCTCAACTCTTAAAAGCTCGCCACTCTGAACTCTGAGGAACACCCACTGGACGCATTGAATAGCACCTGGTATTATGATGATTTTTTTTTTTATGATTACACATTAGTGTTTACTAGCCTGTCTCTCCTGAGGGACTAATGGGTGAGTGCATAGAACTGTTACTTGGACTGTTTGCTTCAGAGCTAGGGAAAAAATGAGAATCCAATATCTTCCCCTCACCTTCCCCCACCATCCCTCTTGTCCAGTACTGTTCTAATGGCCGACATCCCTAGCTGGCCCAGGGTCAGTGCACCTCTAAGGTTAGTTAATGCACCTATGTCTAGCATCACCTTAGTATCTAAGGTATGGCAGTCTCACTATGTATATCATCTTCATAGCACTAAGAGTACTCCCACACCATGCCAAGCTGTCCTACAGGTTTTGAATCACAGAAGCAATAAAATGGCAGTCTCTGCTTTGCCAAAGTCTACGTTTTGATTTAAAAAAAAAAAAACAAAGAAATAAAAAATTTCATCCTTGTCACCCAAATTCATCATCCACCCTTGGGGAAAAGACTCCAATAAAGGTTTGTGGATCCCTATCTGGAAAGAGTTTGGGTTTCAGCCTTCTTTTGATCCTGGAGAGTGAACTGAGATTGCCCTCCCTATTTCAAAGAGGAATGATCTTATGCTGAGGAACCCTCGGCAGCTAGGTGGCACAGTGGATAGAGTGTTGAGCCTCAATTTAGGAAGACCTGAGTTCAAATTCAGTCTCAGACACTTTCCAGCTTTGTGACCCTGGGCAAGTCACTTAACCCTGTTGGGCTCAGCTTCCTCATCTGTCAAATGAGCTGGAGGAGGAAATGGCAAACCACTCCAGTATCTCTGCCAAGAAAACCCCAAAGGGGTCACAATGAGTTGGATAGGACTGAAAATGACTAAACAACCCCCAAGTGAAGTATGTGTGTATGTGTATTTTTGTGTGTGGAACAGACACCTTTTCAGTGGGGGAGACTGAGACACTAAGACACTAGCAATGCTAGAAAGGGCTCTAGTGGAGGAGGGGGAGGGCCCTCCTATTATAGTTAATTATTCATGCCAAATAAGTGCTAAGCTTTGTAGTTTATACATTGTTGAAGCATTACAGGTATTGTCAACACCCTTTAAATTTGTCACCCTCTGGTCAAAGTCCCAGCCTCCTTACCCTAGTTACATCTCTGAGACTAAGGCAGAGAGAGGATCAGAGGACCAAAATCTTAGAATGGCAGAGCCAGGATTAGAAATGGCATTCCCTACATCTTCACTGCATTCTATTCAATGTATTACCCTGTCTCCTGATCTAAAGCAAAGATTGTAAAGACAGTTAGTGTGCATAGGCCTGGGCTGGAGTGTCCTAATGCTTGGAATTAAGCCTCCATTGTTTCTTATCTCCATAGTCCTCTTTGTAGGGCTTCTGGTGGAGAAGGAAATCTTTTCTTGCCTGTTTCTTTGTCTGGTTGGACAAACTCAGGGGACTGATTTGAAAGCATCTGTAGCACTAATCTTAAATACAGAAGAGAGGCAAAGTCTTCCTGGTTTTTTTTCTCCTACTTTCCTATTTATTTGTCTCCTGTGAGTAACTCCACCCTACTCCCTCTCTCTCTGTCTCTCTCCCCAAGCAAGCCAATAGATACAAGTGTGAATAACTGATTGAAAGTCTGGAATTAGGAGCAACTCCATTTAAAATCAGTGGGATGCATCAGGCAGCTTGGGAAGGCAGCAGGGGGGAGGTGATCAGAATTCTGACCAGCATCCCACAGCTCCACAGCTCCTTCGCTAGGACGTAGCCCAAGGCCCCAGAGGAGGATGTACCCATGTGGTCATCTCTGCCCATTTTAACTCTCAGTTAAAATTCTAGTCTCCCCCAAGAGAAGTTGGCCTCTGCTGTGAGCAGGTGGTATTATGAGTTGGAAAAAAAATTATTTTTTTTGTTCCAGTTTAGTTTCGATCCCATCAGGCTTGGCCTAACTTTTTGCCCCAGAGGGTGAAAAATTCTGGTGTATGGGAAGTATTAGTGTAATTGCTGGGTTTACTCATATTTATGCTATTATCATTTTTTGTGACTCTCCTCAGGGATGTAAAAGGCCATGTGGAGCTCGTACGGTCATAGGGTAGGAGAGGTGATCTCTTTTCTCAGTTTGTATCAGATGAGACGGCTTCTAGTCCACCCCCGATGTGTGAGTCGCTGACCTGTCCTCTGTGTTCTCTGGGGAAGGAAATCCCTACAACTTAACCTGATCCAGGTTGCTCATCAGGAGGAACTAAAATGAGCCAAGTGTTTTCCAAAGCTAAAATCTACAGGAATGTGAGCTCTCATAATTGTAGTTGTTCTTTTTGAAGTCTAACCAAGACCCCTTCCTTTAGGGTTAGAGCTCTTTTCTTCTAAAGTATTATCACCTGTGAAGAAGAACTTCTTCATGGCATTTTTATGATATTTTTAATCTGTCACCTAGCCTCTCCCTACATGCACCTTCCATCCCCACCCCAAAATAACAAAGAGGAAGGTGGGAATGAAGAGTGGAGAGAGAAACTGGGGTCAGGAGAAACTTGGATTTGAATCCTGCCCCTGGCGCTTTTCAGTGGTGTAGCCTCAGATAAGTACCTTGCATTCTCCGACCCTTAGTTTACTCATCTGTAAAGTGGGGATCATCACACCTCTAGTGTTCACCTCACAGTGATAGCATCGTAGGCGTAAAGCTGCAAGGGATCTCATGGGGCTTCTAGTCTAATTCCCTCATTTTCAGGATGAGGAACCTTGGGTGGGCTAGGGGGCGCCATAGTGCACAGAGCACCAGACTGGGAGTCAGGAAGACTCATCTTCCTGAATTCAAATCTGGCCCCAGACACTTTCTAGCTGTGTGACCCTGGGCAAGTCACTTAACCCTGTTGGCCTCAGTGTCCTCATCTGTAAAATGAGCTGGAGAAGGAAATGGCAAACCACTCCAGGATCTTTGCCAAGAAAACCCCAAGTGAGTCACAAAGAGTCAGAAATGACTAAAACAACAACAACAACAACAAATGACTGAAACCTTCAGCACAGGTGGTTAAATGATTTGCTCAGGGTGACACAGGTAGTAAGTACTAGAGCTAGGATTTGAACCCATTACAAATCCCACACCCTTTCCACTATACTATCCTGCCTTCTGTATTATGAACCTCGAGTGGATTAATATATATAAGCTTATGTGTCATTCTTAAAGTGTTAATAAGTTTTAGCTATTAATATTATTTTCCTTCTTTCATTCTAAGAATGTTAGCAGTTTTCACGAGAGCATGTCAAGTTAGTGCTTTGAGATCCCTTCAGAGAACATGTCTCTAAGGTCTAGGAACTGGGCCGCCATGTTTGGTAGCCCTCTTCTGTCACTCACTCAGTTTCTCTGAAATCACTTAAGAGTTTCCTATCATAAGAACCCTAGGATTTTAGAACTGGAAGGGACTTCAAAGTCGATCTAGTTCAGGAATCACTAGTTTTTTGGTTTTTTGTTTTGTTTTGTTTTGTTTTGTTTTTTTGTCATGGAGCCCCTTGACAGTCTGGTTAAACCTATTGACCCCTTCCTAGAATAAGGTCTTTAAAAATACACAGGATTACAAAGCAAACTATATTGAAATGCGTTTATAAAAATAGTTTTTAAAAACAAGTCCATGAACCTCAGTTAAGAACCCCTAAACACAAGAACCATCCCCTCCTTTCACAGATAAGGAAATGCACAGGGGTGAAATGCTTTGCCCAAGGTCACATATTCTCACCGATAATAAGGACAGAATCCAGATTTGAACACATTTTTTTACTTCAGATTTAGGGTTCATTTCAAATACAATGTTCATTTCAATGCATGGCACTGCCTCCCAAAGCTTCCAGGAGTGAGCCCTGGCCAGGGACACCTGAGTATTGATCAAGATTGTAGCTAATGCATGATAACCTCTTGAGACACAAAGCTTTGGATAAATATGCCATGTTGTTATCACTGTGGGACCTAGTGCTGCCCTTTACACATGACCAAAGTGGAGCAAATTCCAGAGGCTTATCCTTGGGGGAAAGGTTGGGCAAGAGATAATAACTGTCCAAGGGGAGGGGAAGGGAGAGGGACTGTTTCTTTAGCATTTTGGTTCATTAAAAAGTTGTCAGTGATTCAAGGAGGCCTCAAGGGAAGGGCCAATGTCTACTCTTGAAATCCCCACATGGGGCTAGATTCACTCTAACTTTTAGCCTACTTGCAAGTCAGTTAGTAAGTCAATACTATTATATTACACAAAGGACATTGCACTAATTGTGTGTGTGTGTGTGTGTGTGTGTGTGTGTGTGCGCGTGTGTGCGTGTGCTGATGTATGCCTGGATGTTTACTTGTGGGTGCATAGCTGAATGCCTGATACCTGCATCAAAATGCTCACAACCTGGTGATGATGACTAGAAGAAGACAACCAGATGTGCTACTAGAAAGAACACTGAATTTTAGGTCAAAAGGACCTGGGTTTGGGTCTTGACCCTATGGATAGTCCATGTGACCTTGTAAAAGTCACTTCATTTCCTAGGGAGTTGAAGTAGAAATCATCTTCCAGGTCCCTTCCCTCTGGAATTGCAATGACCTATGGAGAGAAGGATTTACTTGAATATCACATGTTTTTCTGCTTCATTTATAGGATGATAAAGATTCTTGGATGAGGGATTAGGAAACTTTCTAGTCTTATGTGACCTTGGGTGGTATTTAACCTCTTGTTGACTGATCACCTCCATCTATGTTATTGTTTCTGGGAATATCAGATATCACTCAGTTCAATAATGTAAACCTATAGCTTTTACTCACATACTAAGTATCATTGAAATTTGCCATAAATTATGGAAGGTAATCATTTCAAAACTTTAGTTAGCTATAGCTACCATTTTGTTTCAAGATGGTAGGCTGAACCATAGAGCTCTATGTTTCTGTGTATCATAATTTTTTTTAAATTTCTAACTTTTTTTTCTATTAACAAGCATTTATTTTTCACTCTCTCCCACCTCTTCTATCCCCAAAAGAAGAAAAACAAAACCTTGTAACAAATACACACAGTCAAGCAAAACAGTTTCCCCAATGCGCCACATAAAAAAAAAAATGCATGTCTCATTCTGAATAGCATATTTCAGAGACTCCGACCATATCTTGAAGGGGCCTCAGATATCATCGACCCAACACTTTATTTTGTAGTTGAAAGAATTGACACCCAGGGAACTGAAGTCAATTACCCAAGGTCACAAAGATGTTCTATTTCTGACTTTTCAATAGCTGGCTGCAGCACCCAAAAACATCTCCTGATGACTTTTACAAGGAGTGGGCAAGTAATGGGAACAATTCTTTTGTCATCTTGAATCACTCTCTGCTGATCCCGAGTCATCAGGAAGGGAAGTCAGTCATCTGTGTAAAGGAGACACACTAATATGCAGAACACTGAGTCATGGGAGAAGCTGCCCTCACCACTACCCCTTCCTATTCCTATTAGCAGAGCATGGACAGGACATCTCTGAGCTCTGTTTTTAAAAATTATCCCTTGTCAGTTATTGGGAAGAGCAGCTTTGAACCCTCACTGTAAAGCATATGACTTGACCTATTGTAAAATAAATACTGAAAGACTTAATTGTGATCAGCATTATGATAAATCATAATTCCAGAGGATCAATGATAAAGGATTCTCTCTACCTCATGATGGAGAGGTGCTGTACCAATATTCAGAATGAGGCGCACATTTTATGATATGGCCAACATGAGGATTTGATTTGCTTGATTATATTTATTTGTTAGAGTAGTGTTTTTTCTTTTTTTTTTTCCAGTAAGGAGAGGAAGATGAAAGACTGGTTCTTGCAGGTCCTAATGAGGAGACCTTATACCTAGAAGAGCACTTAGAGATTGCTAGTCTAGTCTTCCTCAGGAAGAACCTGAGTCTAGAGAGGTGTGGTAGGTTCCATGACTTGCCCTGGAAATCATAGGTGATAAATAGCTGAGTTGGGATTTGAACCCGTAGCCTCTGACTTCCAATCCAGGTGTCTTGCCACCACATTAGGAGGAAAGCTAGTATTCCATCAAATTAGAGAAGGATGAATCACCTTGTGTGGAGGCTGCTACCATGGGACACATGGGAGAAGATTTAAGGTGTGGTGAAAAGAGCTCAAGACCTGGGGGCACTAGCTTGGGAGACAGAAGAGAGAACATCTATTCCTAGGTCTGCCACACTCTAAAATGCATTTAGTGGTAGAGTAGGGGAGCATGTTTGCCTCAGTTTCCTCATTAGTAAAGTGGAGATAATCTCTGCTCCCTTCTGATTTAGTGAGGATAATGTAAACACGAATAAAATTGTGCTTGCTTGGAAATCTTTGCACTTATCAAATAATGACATTCCATGAATGACATCCTTCAAGATTCTATGAAAATTAGCTAGAGTGCATTTAGGTTAAAAAAAATTAGCTTGTCATCCTTTGAGAGAATTTTGTTGGAAAGAGAAAGAATCTTGGTTTCTGGCTTTTGGTTCTCTGCCAGCTGGGTCCCTATAGAGAAGAGTACTGTGCTGAAATTTTTCAAAACATGGTATGGTAAAAAGAGTTTTGGATTTGGAGTCAAAAGTCTTGCATCTGAATCATCTGCTACCTACTCTCTGTGTGACCTTGGGCAGGTCACTTTCTCTGTGCTTCAGTTTTCTCATCAATTAAATTAGGGAATGGATCTAGTTGATCCCTGTGTACTTTTACAGCTGTAAATACTTTGATCTTCTAAAATGAGGTAACCTTTTATCCTCTTATTTCCCAAGAAATTCCAATGTCTAGATACCCTACCAACCCCCTCTGAAAAAAAAAAAAGTCTCTCCAAAAAAACCACAACCGAAACAAAAAATAAACCAGAAAGAGAATGCCCTCTAACTGTCTAGAACATCTAGGGTATAAAAGGTTGTTCTCTATCTCCCTTTTCTTAATCCTCTCTCTCTTTCTCCCTCCTCTCTCTCTCTCAGCTTCCTTTCTCATCTTTCTCTGTCTCTTGTCTGTATGTGTGTCTCTTTCTATCTCTATGTGTGTCTCTCTGTTTCTTTCTCTGTTTCTCTGTCTCTTTCTCTCTATGTCTCTCTGTGTCTCCCTCATTCTCTCTGTCTCTCTCTGTCTCTGTGAGGAGGAGTTTTTTGCTTATATTCATGTTTGATGAAGGGAGAGGAAGACAGGCAAGATAAGTTACTCCATAAGCAAACATTGCCCAAGGCAGGATTCTGCACTTCACACTGAAAGCAAGCTAAGTGATTAACTCTCTGCCTCTCATACTAGAATGTGAGGCTGGCTGGAAAAGTGGGAGAAAAGCAACAAAGAGACAGGGGTCTGGGTGGATTGGAAAGCTAGAGGCAAGGAAGAGTGGAGGTGGGATAGGGAGAGGGGCTGTTACCCTGAGCTCTCTATCTCTGTTTCTGTCTTCCCTTATAAGGATAGTTGGGAATAACTATTCTCAAATTTGAACCAAAGTGGATAGGTGTGGCCCAAGACTGAATAACTTGTAAAGGATATTAGTCCAGACTAGAGATTAGGTTGTCCCAAAAGACCTTCCCTTCCTGCCTTAGTTCCCTGTGATCAGAGTTCCTGGGGAAATAGTTGTCAGAGAAGAGATCCCTTCCTGATAGCTGGAACCAGGAAGACTTAGGTTCAAATCTTGCCTCAGATATTTACCAGCTTGGCAAGCACCTTAACCTCTCCCAGCCTCAGTTTCATCATCAGTAAAATGAGGGGATTGGGATCAATAGCTTCCTAGGATTCTTCCAGCCCAAAATATGGGATCCTATGACTTGCCAACTGAAATTCTGTTACCAGCAACTGCACGTTATGCTTCCACAGTGTCTTAAAAATTATATATATATATATATAATATACATATAATATGTATATATGTATTAAAGCCACACTTTTTTTTTTAAAAAAAAAAGGTATTTGGGAGAGCGCTGGAACTGAGTGGAAATGGGGATAAAGAAAGAAGCCCCTTCATTGGAAGGCCAAAGGTATGGAGGGCTCTGCTGTGTTTGCCAAAGACTCATTTGCACCTCCCTTCCTTTATTCTTTCTTGACTTTATCTTGGCTTCCTTATTGTTTCCTTTCCTAAAGCTCAGAGCTGAGAAGGAACTTGAAGTCCGCCTAGTACCACCCCCTCATCTCACAGATGAGTAAACCAACGCTTTCCATTTAGAGTCACAGGAGGGAGAGTGCCTAGCCTTGCACTATGAGCGCCAGATGGGAGGATGCCTACTTCCGGTCAGATCTTGTTCTTAGACACACACAGTCTTAGCCACCTCATTCAGAAGAGGTAGATTTTTATCTTCGAAGAAAGAGCTGTAGGATTTTGTGAACTGCTCTTTCTAAAACCCTATAGGATTTTCTTTGCCAGCTCTGGATGGGAAGTGGAGTGGGTCAGAGACGTAGAATGAAAAAAAAAAAGGATTGGGCTGATCCAGGGCAGGAAGGGTCAGGAGAAGGGCTAACCCTACTGGGAGAGCTCTCCTTCCTTTAGATAGGATGGCAGAGGTGGGCATTGTAGCTTGGTGGTCCAGTAGATAGAGAAATGAGCCTGAAGTCAGGAAGACCTGAGTTCAGATCTAATCCCAGACACTTACCAGATGTGTGACCCTGGATGCTTAGCCTGTGTTTGCCTCAGTTTCCACATCTGTAAAATGGGGATAATAATAGCACCTCCCTCCCAGGGCTGTTGTAAAGATCAAAGTAATAATGGTAACGAGCTCAGCACAGTTCCAATGACACATGGTATTTATGTAGCATATAGTAAGTGCTATAGAAATGTTAGCTGTTATTATTCTTATTCTTATTATTGTCTCCTAAAGGCCATTGGTCTCTAGAAGTAATAGCTCAGGGGAAAGAATTACTCATTGGCACCTGACTCTTAACTGTGACTTTCTGAAAGTCACAACCTCAGAAAGCTTCATTTTTATGCTCTGTAAAATGGGAATAACAATACTTGTGCTGCCTACCTGGTTTTTGTTTGTTTGCTTTTGAAGGCAGAGTGGTTTGGGGATGGCCTGGGACCTATAATGTCCTATAATGTATAGGCAGGGCCTAGGTGAGGAAACTCAACCAATGCAGATCACCAATTATTATGCAATGATTTTAGAGACTTCCCATCAGAGAAGTTAAGTGACTGACACAGGGTCATTCAATGTCTATTCTAAGGAGGACTTTGTCCATCCTGAAAGTTGTTTCTAAGCTCAAATGAAATGATGGGTACAAAAAGTGTTATTTAAAGCCACAAGAGAAATGTGAGCTATTATCATTGAAATAAGTCCACATTTTCTGAGACATAAGGGTTCTCTAACCCCTTCCCATGAACACAGATTCTAAGTTACCATGGAGGTCTTGCCCAGAGTTGGGAATCAGTCAGTGACAAGTGGTTGCATGGGGCAATAGGTATCAACACCTGAAGTCTTTAGCTCTCCTTCACCTAAAAATGATGGCATTTTGTATAGGGGTTGCATGTCTTTAAATTGTCAGCAAATTTGTTATGTGTTAGGTCATTCTGGCACAGGTTAGACTCAATGAATTCTGAGCTCCCGTTCAGTTTTAAGATTCCATTGTTTGAGGATTCTTGCCTAATTAGTTGTACTATCTATGGGTACTTTTCATGTATGTTTGCTGAGAAATGAAAACCGGAGAAACTAGTACTAAAGAAAAAGGTGCTGTTTGTTGTGTTGTCAAGGTCACCAAAATCAGGGATGAAGATGAAGTTAGGGGGTTAATGTCAATCGATATTTTGATCGATATTTTGAAGCCAAGACTTCTTCTTGGCCTGTGGAAGGAAAGACTCGATCTCACTCAAGTCCTTGAAACATCGCTGGGTCTAGTTGGGCCTACTGCCACAGTATTTATTGCTGCACATTTCTGATGGATGCATCTTGATACCCACCGGTGACTTTTAATTAAGAAAACCCCTCTCTTCGAATCCCTCCAGCCATCCCAGTTTTGGACTTGGCATCTCACATCTCTGCATTTAACATTCAGATTGTTTATTTGTTTATTTTTATGAAGGAGTGTGTCATCTGGTATTAACCAGGCATGGGATCATCCTCTCAGAACTGTGAGTGAGACCCCCATGCAGAATTGCATGTGACAAGAGAGATGAATTCTTCAAGATCAACATTTCCTAATGAACACAATCTCCCAGTGCTAATGGGAACCTTAAGGAAGTACTGCATGGATTCCAGCCACAGAGGCTTTCAAATGCAGATGCCCCCGAAATAAACCACATGTTGTGAAGCTTGGGGGAGATACTTTACTTCTCTGGTCCATGTTGAACCAAGGCCAGAATGAGTTGGTTTCCTTTGAAAGTAGTCAATGGGAGGCTTGGTCACCATTTTTTTTTTTCTGGCCAAAGCTTGGATTAAATGTCTCACACTCATTTTCAGTTCTCTCCTTTCTTGTTCCTGGAAAGACTGGGGAGTATCCTCATTCTATCCCAGTTGCTTGGTTGGAGGGCAGGAAAATGTCTTAAAACACCTGAGTCTAAGGTTTGAATCATCTCCTCCCCCCTTCATTAAACTCTGGGCTTTTACCACATGGGAGAGTTTAAGGGAAAATGAGATTTTATTAAAGCCAGGGGACCTCCCTGCTCAAGCAGAAACTCTAATGGGAGCCGCAAGGGTTTCTTATCTCAGATGAAAGTTTGCCATTTTCCCAGTTTCCTCTCTTTTGTTGCCACTGTATTTCCCCCTCTCCACCCCTCCATTTCCGTGGGCGGCCTCATTATTTAAAACCACTACAAAAAAAAAAAAAAGCCAAAAAGCAATTAATAGCCCGAACCATCCAACAGCTTTTCTTTGTTAATGAAGACCCGGCAGTTTTTGTGTGCCTGTTTTTAAAGTGAGAGCACACAATGACATCAAAAGGTTTCCAGGCTTCTGAGGGCTAATATGATCTGGGTTTCAATAGGGAAAAAAAAAAAAAGAAAAAAGGAGTATGCGTGTATTTCTCCTGCTACAGGAGGTATTGATGACCATTGCATGCTGAATCTACCCTCTGCAGCTGCCTCTGTGGTTTCTCTAACCCTCCCCAAGCCAGCCTTCTGTTCACCAAAAGTGGGTACATCTGGAATGACCATGACTTGGCCCTGATCATAAGATTCCAGAGTGGAGGCCCAACAGGCCCTTGCCTCCTTTCAGTCAGCCAGTCAACAAGCATTTGTTAAATGCTTACTATGTGCCAGGCACTAAGCCAAGAACTTGGGATGCAAAGAAACGCCAAAAAAAAAAGTCCCCATTCTCAAGGAGTGTATATTTTAATGAAGGAACAACAAGGAAACAACTAGGTATATACGAGATATATATGGAGTGGGTGGAAAGTAATCTGAAAGGGGAGGCACCTGGGGGTCCTGGAAGGGGCCTGGCTCTAGAGTTGGGAGGAAACTCAAAGAAGTTTTAGTCCAGCGTCCTAATTTTACAGATAAGGAAACTGAGGTGTCAACAGGGGAAATGATTGGCCCAATGCCACCATTAATATTAGTGTCCATCTCAATGAGACTCTTTTTCAAGAGAGCAAAGGTATGCGTTTTTAAAATTTGACTTTAGTACATGTTATAAAATGTGTCTGTCCATAGTTTCACCTGCCTAATTAGCCTTAGTTTTTTTTCTTTTGTTGTTACTACCCATCACTTTACATTCCTCCAGCAGACCCTTCCTGCACCTGGGAGTAAGGGGCTCGAGTATGTACTGCCTTGTGATGGAGAAGCCAACCTCCCCTCCAAAAACAGAAATGAAACTTTAAAATATTTGGATATTGACCCTGGATAATCCACAACTGAATCAGAGAATCTCAGAATTGTAAGGGACCTCAGAGATCATCTATTCTGGTTCAACCTGATGGGAAATCCTCTCTGCAATACCCTGCCAAGCGGTTGTCCAATTGCTTCTTGAAGACCTCTAATGGGGGGCAGCTAGGTGGTGCAGGAGATAGCGCGCCGGCCCTGGAGTCAGGAGAATTTGAGTTCAAATCTGGCCTCAGACCAAACACTTGACACTTACTAGCTGTGTGACCCTGGGCAAGTCACTTAACCCCAATTGCCCTCACCAAAAAAAAAAAAAAAAAAGACCTCTAAAGATTGGGAGGGCAGCTGGCTGGCTGGCTGGCACAGTGTGTAGAGTGCCAGGCCTGGAATCAAGAAGACCTGAGTTCAAATCCAACCTCAGACATTTACTAGCTATGTGACCCTGGGCAAGTCACTTCACCCTGTCTGCCTCAGTTTCCTCATCTGCAAAATAAGCTGGAGAAGGACGTGACCAATCATTCCAATACCTTCGCTAAGAAAACCCCATATGAGGATATAAAGAGTCAGACGTAACTGAGACGACCGAACAACAACAACAATTGGGTATTTCCAAAGCAGCCCGTTCCATTTCTGGAAAATTCTAATTGTTAGATGATGCACCTTGATAAACGACTGAAGAATTCAAATCTTCCTGATAATTCCAACTGCTATAACCTTCATAACATCAAATGGATAGAATCTTGGAGGGCTATTGGAAAAATCACCTTGTATCCTGACCCTGACCCCTTTCCTTTCCTGCCCTTTGGGCGGAGAAAATGCTGTGTTGAAATAATGCTACTTTATTTTTATACTCACTTTTTACTAGGGTGAAGCCTCAGTTTATATTGTTTTATATGTAGCCTAGAGAAACTTATTTAAAATGGACACATGAATAGCAATGAAAAGACCTCTTCTTGTTTTTTTTTTTCTTCCTGTGTTTCCAATAGTATCCAGGTCAGGGTCTGATATAGGATGAAAATCAAACAAATTTGTTCATGTGTAATGGACCCCTGCAGAAGTCTGCCAATATCCCACAATGCTATGGAACTGGAGAAACTCATTGGCAGGAGAATCCTAGACATCATACTCCAAGAGCCTCTGTAGGACTATGAAGCATGATCTCTCCCAGGCTGTGTTTTTTCACCTGTGAAATGAGGGCACTGCTCACCATTGCCTCCAACAGCCCTTCCATCTCTAAATCTCTGATCCCATAACCTCCAAGGGGAAAGAAGGAAGGAGGTAGCAGAAAGAAAAAAAAGGCCTGCTCATGCTTGGGGATTTCTCTCATTGCCATGCTGTATCACATCCTGCAGAATGTTAGACATTGATGATTTCACCTTTCCCTACCCCCACCCCCAAATACCTGCAACGGCCATGTCCAAACATATAAGCCTCATTGTGTACCCTGAGCTCATTGCCTCTCCGTCAGGAGGTGGTTAGCTTGCTTTCTCATCAGTCCCGTGGAAGTGTGGCTGACTGGTCATAGCATTGATCAGACTTCTTAAGCCTTTTGCAAACAACCATTTTCCAGGAACTCAGAAATTTAAGGAGGGAAAATAGAATACAAGGCTTGGCCTGACCTTTATCTAGGCCTTTGAAATAACTGTTGGTGTAAGTAGAAAGAAAAGTCACATCTTGTGAGTTTAAAAGCTGCAAATGGTAAAAGGGAGTTGTTTGAAGAAAGGAGATTTATCCATTGAGGTTCAGGCTCATTGCCTCTGTTGCCCTACAGTTGTGGAAAGTGACTGTTTTGGTGAGCTGGAAGAGAACTGTAGGTTAATTTGGATTATGGCATTATGCAGGTTAGGAGGCAGCTAGGTGGTGCAGTGGTTAGAGTGCCAGGACTGGAGTCAAGAAGACTTATCTTTTTGCATTCAGACACTTAATGGCTGTGTGACCCTGGAAAACTTACTTCATCCTGCTTGCCTCAGTTTCCTTATCTGTAAAATGAGCTGGAGAAGGAAATGGCAAAACACTTCAATACTAAGAGTCAGACACGACTGAACGTTATATAGATTTTACCTAAACAGCTTTCTTTTGAGACAAAATTGTTACAACCCCTGCCCCACATCTTTGAAAAAGTCACATGTATTCCCCCTCCCTTAACTGTTGGTTAAAGATTTGAACAGGAAAGCTCAAAGTCTCACTTCTAGTTTTGATGTTCCTCTAGAACTACTGTGGCCCTTGGTTGATTTATTGTTCCTTGTTATAGTGCCTCAGTTTCCTCTCTCTCCAGAATAGGACTAATCATTCATTCTAAGACACTATGGTAAATGACATCTCATGTTAGGTATGGACTTTGCATCAATTCCATTCAATCTGACAAATGTCAGATGCCTATTTCATGCAAGGTGCATTAGATCCTTGAAAATATAGCCTTAGAAGAGGAAAGAAGGACATCAGGAAAGATTTGAGATTTGGCAGATTTTTCATATAAACCCTGTACATTAGGGGTTATTCTCTTTCCTAGACTGAGCTTATTATTTAGATAGGCCAGAGATAAGTAACTATGGCCTTGGGGGAGTCACCAATTGGGAGCAGTTCCCCGACATGCCAGCAGTCTCCCCACCATACCTTGTGCTCCCCAGCCATCATCCTCATCTACCTCCCAATGGAACCTTGGATTCTGTCCCTTGGTCACCTAGCTGCCATCTTGCCTGTGCCCAGGCCTCCAAGACATCTTAGACATTTCTGTTCCATGCTGCTGGTGACCACTTTATATGTTGTTTTCTCCCATTATAATTTAAATTCTTTGAGGGTAGGGCCTGTCTTTATTGCTTGTATTTGTATACCCAGTACCTGCCAGCCAGTCATGTTTGGGGCCTGGAGTCAGGAAGACCTGAGTTTAAATGCGACCTCAATCACTGATTAGCTGTGTGACCCTGGGCAAGTCACTCAAACCTGTTTTTAGCCTCAGACTCCTCATCTGTAAAATGAGGATAAAATTAGCACCTACCTCTCAGGGTAGTTATAGGGATCAAATGAGGTAAGATCTGAATACATAGTTTTATCTGTTTATTTATCTTTATGGGGAAAGGGCTTAAAGATGAAAGTGGGGTTGATCAGGAGGGTTGGTACTGCTAGCCAGGAGGTTGGTCAGGAGAGTCAATGCACATTTTGTTGGCTAATTATTATTTCTACAATCTGAAGATTTTTTGAAAGCTATTTGCAAACTGAGATTGGATGCCCCATTCCCCCACATCCCCATACACTAGCCCTTAATTTTGAAAACTCTTTATGAAGCTGAGATTATATTGTATTATCTCAGAATATAATACGGGAAGATAAGGCAGAAACCTCTTAGACAAGGCTAAGAAAATTCCAAAATCTGTGTGGTAGAAGACTAATAAGTACACAAGTAAACCCCTTCCAGGCCACTGTGTCCTTTAGTTTTCTCTTTTTTCCCTTCCACTTCTCCTACATTTTATATCTTTGGTGAAATAGTGATGGGCACTTCCCTTTCGTGGACTCACTGTCAGAAAGTTCCTCTGGGAGAAATGGTAACTCACCTGCCATGCAATAGAAAGGAGCTAGGGTCTACAAAGCAGAGGCATCCAAGTTGTTGCTCTTAGTACAGGACACAGTAATTCAGGTAGAGAAGCCACACCCTCTTCTTGCTATTATGGTACCATGACATATGTCACCCTTGTGTGCATACTTCCTAGGGGGCCATAATGGGCAGATTGGGCATCAAAATAATTCCTTTATAGAGAGCCTATGAAACATTCCATTGCTTTGATGAATGCCTCTTTCAAAGTTATGGTTTCAGGGCAGAAATGACATGCCTGCTCCCCAGCTGATGCTGGAGTGGAATTTCTTTTTCCTCTTGTCAATACTAATAATAGGTTCTCTCTCTCTCTCTCTTTCTCTCTCTCTCTCTCTCTCTCTCTCTCTCTCTCTCTCTCTCTCTCTTTCCCCCCCTTCCCTCCTCCTCCTCCATTTCTTCCCTCTTCTCTTCGCCTTCCTTCTCTTTCTTCCTCCCTCTCAATCCCTTCTCCCTTTCATCCCCCTCCCCATTTTTCAGTTCATCCCTCTAGCTTCTTTCATGAATTGAGTCTCCAGAGCAATTAACCAGATTACCCCCTAGGAAATGTCCTTCTGATCACGGGCCTGATTCCAGAGACATTGACCCACGCTGTCCTCCCCGCTTTGCTCAAGGGAAGTTCTCTGTTCGGTTCTTCCCTGAGGTGCATCATCCTGTCAGTTCTCTGGAGCCGAGGAAAGGCTGCTTGTGATATCAGCACAGTCCAATGCTGCATCTTAGCAGGTTGCTGGACCCTCAGTGGTTTACAGGGACTAAAAATCAAACAGCAGACTTAGGATGCTCAGCTTAGAGATGCCTCTGCAGCTGATTTTGCCCGAGGGGAAGACGAGAGTTGAAAGGAGCTGCTCTGGTCAAAAGGCTCCTAAGAATCCCTCATCTCATTATCAGGAAGGAACCTGGGCTTGGGTCTGCAGACCTTATCAGACTGGGCAGAACCTAGAACTCCAAGTCCAAACAAAAAACTGGCAGAGACCTTGGCAGTGGGCGCAGCAGCCAAGACTGCTGCTGCTGTTGCTACATAAAGTTGGGGGTGGGGAGAGAGGAGGGAGAGGAGGCCCACTAGGTACCTGCCAATAGGTGGAAGTGTTTCAGGAACAGCATCTGTAGCAGGTGTGAAAATGAAAACCCGACATAGGCCATGATTTCTCAAGGTCAGAATTTAGAATTTCAGGGCCCTCCCCACCCTTTGGACATTACAGGTCTCATGCTGGCCACTGTACTATTTAGAATAACGTTTCTTAACATGAAGCCGATGGATAGATTTCAAGGGGTCCATGGGGGTTTTGGTTTTTTTAAATATTAATTTTACAAGGTATTCCAAAATTATTGCAGTTTTAAGGTAGTTTAAAACAACACTAAAACTTTTGGGACACTGTATTTCAACACAATCTTCTTGGGAATTCTATGTATTTTATTTTATGCATTTTATAAACATTATTATGTGAAAGGATCCAAAGGTTTCACCAAACTGCCCGAGGAGATCATGATACAAAAAAAGGTTAAGAACCTCTAATTTCGAGAGTCCGGTTCCATTCCTTGACAGATGTGTTAGACATCCCAGCAGATGCTTGTGTGCAAATTCCCTTCAGTTCAGTCCTCAAGCCTGTCAGCAATTGCTGACTGATATGGGCACTGTGCCCAGAACAGGAGCCCGGTGTCCTTGAGCATGGTAGGACAGGTTCCACCTGTCTGTCAGGTGGTTCAGGGCCCACATTGGGAACTGGAGGCTGGGGCAGCTGTTTATTGACACGTCTCAGTCATTCCCTTGGAAGGCTGGCTCATGAGGACCCTGTCCTGGTCCAGAAGTCAGGGAAAGGAGGGTAGGATAGGACGGGACAGCAGGAATAGCAACTGTATGGTAGTGGTCCCTGGATGGATGGGGGGGAGCACCCCTGATTCTACTCTAAATACAAACCAGGTTCAATGTGATTTAGACCTCTGCTCCATTTGTCACCCGAAAGGCAGAACTGAGTGAGAGCTGCTGGGATGAGAGATCAGGGATGGGGACGGGGTGGAAAGTAAGAGGTGCGGTCGGTATGGGGACCAGTCTTTTTTCTTCCTCGTGCACCCTCCTATACCTTCCCCCATTCCTCCCCATATTATCAGTTTATTAACTGTCTTCTTTTTTCTCTCCACCTAAATTATTCTTTACTTGTTGACTTTCATTAACTGTTAAAATAAAAAAGGACTTGGAATAAAATGTGTTGCTGCTGCCCCTTCTTGGTTATCCCGATTCCCCCTGCATAATGATGTTAAGATGGTTGACCCCTACTCTCAATTATCCTCTTCACATTATTTAACACCTCCACCCTCCAATTACTTCCTTTTCTATTCT
This sequence comes from Vombatus ursinus, assembly GCF_900497805.2. NCBI lineage: Eukaryota > Metazoa > Chordata > Mammalia > Diprotodontia > Vombatidae > Vombatus > Vombatus ursinus. The sequence goes on along the minus strand of NW_020954648.1, from coordinate 2,037,121 downwards.
GTTACATCTTTGTGTCTTCTACCTTTTCCTTTGGTCTTACAGTTCATAGGAAATTCCTGGTCAACCCCATGATGTTTATCCCCAGAGTCTTTCTTCTAGCCTTCTCTCCTGCCTCTGTCCTTTGACAAACCAGCCTTTGCCAGCTTGAGCCTTCATCTGGACAGGCTCCCGCTTCTGCTGTGCCTTTCACAGATAGAGGGTCAGTCTTGCTGATTTTCATTCATTCGTCTCTGATTCTCTGTCTTCTTTATGTGTCTTACCCCTCCCCCACCCCCACATTGTCCCTCCTCTACCTCCTGTGGTCCCCTGTATTCACCTTTCCATTCTTTGCTGATAAACTCCTTTCTCTCCTTATCTGTGGGCCTTTGGGCTCCGTTCACCCGCGCCCTGAGCGAGGTCTATGCTTTTTGCACCTGCTGCCTCTCCTTTCTTCTGGGTCTGTGTGTTCTTTTTTAACTTTGGGCAGTTGGAGTCAATATGTCTCCTTTTGCCACACACATTACCCAGCGTATCATTGGTGCACAGCATTCTCTTTTGCGCCTGTTCTCCACACCTGAAGCAACGAAGCATGAGAGGCCCCATACGGAGATGCTCCCTTGTTCCACATTTCCAGCAAGTGCATAGGAGCTCAATGCATTGAGGCAGGCTCGCTCTGTTCCCAGACAAAAGGGTTCACGCAGTGTTTTTGTTTCAGTCCCACCTCCAATTAATTGCTACGGTTTGACCTCTTGCTGTAGCCGCCTCCCTTACACACATACCCCAAATCCATGCAGCCTTTTAGTTGCTCGAAGATTCGGGCCATCACAATGTCTCGGTAACTATATAACTGTGCCGTCTCGAACAAACATTTCATTTATAAGTAATATAAAAATGTTCTTCATCCTCAGCTTGTTTAACGCAATTGCTAGTGTCCAACCAGGAGATGTCAATTCTTTCTCCAAACAAATCTTCCAGAATAAATCATAAATGGCCCCTGTGGTGTCTGTTGTTGTCCTCTTACTGCATGCCTTTCCTCTTTCTCACAGTTGCTGTCTTCCTCTTTTTTTTTCCTTAAGAGCCTCTACCTTTGAGGTAGATTGTGTGTGTGTGTGTGTGTGTATGTGTGAAAGAGAGGAGAAAGAAAAGAAAGAAGGAAGGAAGGAAGGAAAAATTCATCAAGCACTTAATAGGTGTTAACCATTGAGCTCAACACTGATGGTGCAAATACAAATAGCAAGATATTCCCTGTTCTCAAGAAGCTCACCCTCTAATTGAAGGTGACAACTCCTAAAAGAAAGTTCAGCTGGAAGGCAGATGGCAAAGCCCAGAAGTGTTCAGGGTTCATTACTGGAAACAAAGGCTAGACTTAGGAGTCCTTCCCCTACTTCATTAGGTTGGCTGGCAGGTAAGCGCTATGGTGGAAAGGGGCTGCGAGGCAGAAAGGCAAGGTAGATGACTCCCTGGTAAATGGTAAAGCTTGGTTGTCTTCGGTTGCACGGGAAGGAATGAAATGGAGTTGGTAATTCGCATCTTATCCAAGATGAGATGAGCAGTCAAGCAGCCCAGAGGGGTTTTGGCACTCGCAGCTCCAAAGATGTGCGCTTCTGCAGCAGCGAGTGTCAAAAAGGCATTACCCTGATTCAGTGTTGTTGTCTGGTAGTTGGAAACTCCAGGCTGGTAAAAGAAACACATATTTTTGTCGCTTCTCTTCCCATTGTCTTTATAGTCTCCTCATCACCCTTTATTTTATTTATGTTGTTTTTTTTATTTATTTATTTTATTTATTTATGTTGCCCCTTTATTGCCTTGTATAATTTCCTCTATCCACTACCCACCACATACACACCTGACTCTTCACTGACTGATTCCTTTCTCTGTGGGCCTCCTGCTTCTCCAGGAAAGGAAAAATTCCAGTGATAGGGGAGGAAACAAGCTTTTAAGCAAGCTGCAATACTGAATTTGTATGAACTCTCCTAGATTCTAGCTGATGACAGACCCAGGTTGTTGTTTTTTTTCAGCTTCACCAACGCTGTTTCTTCCTCTGCATCAGTGTGCTCAACCTTATGGCATAAGAAGTATTCTTATAACCAGCCAAAGGGTCATAGAGAGGCCAACTGGTCCAATCCACTCGTTTTACATATAAGGAAACTGAGGTCAGGGAAGTGACTTGCCCAAAGTCATGTAGGTAAAAAGTACCTTTTCTAGTTCCGGTTTTAAAGAATTGACTTTCTATCATTTTTTTAATGACAAGATTGTTCTAAGAGGATTGGAATTGTAAAAAATTTATATGTGCATGTATGTATGTATATATATATATATATGCGTGTGTGTATATATATATTTTTCCCTGATGTCAAACCTAAATTCCAACTCTCTGTGTTTCTAGCCATTCACTCATGGAATTGGGAATTAGACCATGAGAACTTCATTCACCAATGTCCTCACACCAGCCACCTTCTTGTCCTGCCTCACTTTCCCCCCTCACTAAACCACATAGCCACCATGCCTATTACTGGGTTCTTTTGGCTTTCTGGTGGGATAATGTCAGTAAAGCTGACATTTATAAAGCAGTTTAAGGTTTGCTAAGTGCTTTACATCCATCAAACCCTTTGATCACAAATCCCTCGAGGTTGGTATTATGGTTAGAATTTACCTATTTTATAGACGAAGAAAACTAGACTCAAGAGAGATTAAGCGACTCACCCATGTTGTCACACAGTAGGCATTGGAGGCAGGAATTTGTCCCAGGTCTCTGCTGTTTTCAAATCTAATGTTCTTTCCTCACTACACAATGTTTACTCTCATAGTTCAGTGACATGTATGAAGCCATTGGGAGAAAGGACTGCCTTACAGATTCAAAGGGTTGTTATTAGCCAATGTTTTTCATTAATTCCCCATTAGGTTTCTCTGACACATTATTGATGGAGCTGTTAAATGAATCCAGACTCATCCTTCCATGAGGCAAATCATCTGGGCTGAATTTCTGTACCATCAAACTTGAAGGGAAGGCACTGTCACCTTGAGATCACCCATCTCTAAAAACCATGGGATAGGTTAGCAACACAATTGGGGAGGCCAGATGTTCAGAAATACCAGGTTTGAATTTTCATTGTAATCATCCTGGGCAAGATTCTGCATCTCCCCCTCCCCTTGACATTATCCCCAGGCTCAGTCAATGTTCATAACAATGAACATGATTCTTATGAAGATAATAAACAATGGGATGAAGATGGTAGAAAGCTGGATCATAACTTCTGGGCTTTATTCCCAGCTCAATCACTCAAATATTCCCCAAAAATCTCTGAAATGGATATTTACCATCAAAAGATAAATGCTCATTTGTCTGGGCTGCTTTAGGTGCCATCCCACCAGGAATCATCAGAGTGGGTTAGGGACAGCTCTTAGTCCAAAGGATAAAGGGCAAAGACCCCTATCCTATTTCTATAAGAAAGAAGAAAGTGATACATTGGGAGGGTGTCCAGCAGCAAACCCTCTTAACTACAAGCTGGGATTAAGGAGGTAGTATACTAGTGTATAGTGGAAAGGTCTCTGAACTGAGAATCAGAAAACAATGATCTAGTTAGCACTGCTACTACCAAGTAGGTGATGCTGGGGAAGGCACTCTGTGGGCCCTGGCTTCACCTTGGTTTCCATACTCTACTATAAGGGGGTTGGACTACAACAACTCCAAGTTCTCTTCTAGCTCTATAATTCTCTATGCCCCCCTTCTCCCCTAACTTCAGGAAAAATATGGACTTTAAATATTGGATTTTCAATGCTAGACCTTGATCTCACCAGCAGCTTAACTATAGTGGACCAAAGGAAGGTAATGAGTTGTTTGTCTTTGAGTGTGTGTGTGTGTGTGTGTGTGTGTGTGTGTGTGTGTTTTGGGGACAGGAGGCATTTCTACCCAATATTTGCAAGCCTAGTGTCCCTAAAGCTATCTTTTGTTTGTCCTGGGTATAAATACATGACAACTCCAATGCTAATGGATTCCTTCCTCTGCAGCCTTCCTAGGCCTTCATCCTTCTCTCCCCTCCTACACACAGATATCCAGTCCAAGCAGCATCAGAACAAATTCCCCCACTGCCAAGGGAAATATAGCTGCCAATAAGTGGGTATGTTCTTTCAAGCCAGTGCTCTTGGGTCCTGGCCCAGGGAACACATGCTCCATGAACACAAGGCAGGCGGCAGGCTTGCTGTTCACAAGCTGTAGGGCCTTCAGTCTGCCACGCATGATGCAAGGGCAGGATTGGGCCAAGGAAGACCAAGTCCTGAGCAGAAGGAAGGGGAAAAGAAGGGAAAAAGAAATATGACTCATTGGTCTCCCAAAGGAGGCCTCCGTGTGCTCCCTGCTGCCCCTAAATCAACCCAAGATGGCTAGCTCTTGCCTGACATTTTTAGCTCCTCACAGGGATAACAACTACAGAAGCAGCAGTAGCCGCAACAATAACAACAAAAACAACAACAACAGCCTCACATTTATGTAGCACTTTTGGTTTTATGGAGTGTTTTCCATAAATTAGCTCCTTTGAGTCTCCCAACACTCTTGTGAGGTCAGGTTATTTTTATCCCCATTTTATAGGAAGCAAGACTGGCAGAGTAGATCAGTGGACAGTGTATTTAGATTGAGAGTGAATACCCACTTCTGTGTGACCTTGGGCATATGCCTGCCTTCTTTTCCCTGCCCAATGATAACAGACTCTGTTCCATTAAGATCTTCTGTTTTAAGGCTGTAGCATCATACCCTGGCCGAGATGGAAAGGTCATTCAGTCTAACCCATGTCTGACCAACAATCCTTCCTCATCTACCCTATGCCAGGAGATCTCCAATTACGGAGATCTGGAAAGACATACAACTTAAGTGCTTAATAAATGCTTGTTGGTTGACTGATTAGTTGATAATGGCATAATAAAGTTTGGAGTCAGAAAACCTGGGTTCAGTTCTAAGTTCTGTTACTTATTACCTACATGACCTTGAGTAAGTCACTTACTTTCTTTGGGCCCTAATATCCTCATCTGTAACATGAAGGGGTTAGTATTGATGATCTCCAGGATCTCTTCCAGCTCTAGAACAAATGAGCTTACCAACTGCCTATTTATCTTTTGGACAGCTCCACTTCTTAGGAATATTTTCCTTACATCTGACCCAACACTGCCTCTCTTTAACTTCCACCCATTGATCCTAAATCTGCTTTCTTAGGCCAAGGAAAACCAGTCAAATTAATTCTCTTCACAATAACCCTATAAATCAGGGTGTGTGTGTGTGTATGTGTGTGTGTGTGTATGTGTGTGTGACTCCTTTGGCAGTCTGGTAATGCCTGTGGACCCCTAATGGCTTGTTGTCTACATTTATAATGGAAGGAAATGCTAAATTTCAATTAGATGTTAGTGGGGGAAGAGGGAAAGAAAGATGCATTCATCCAAGTTCAAAGACCTCCTGAAATCCATCCACAAGATCTCAGGTTAAGAAGCTCTGCTATTAATACTTGAAGAAGACAGTTGTCCTGTTCTTTTCTCTCTAGTCTAAATAGACATAGTTCCTTCAACTCATCCTTATATGGCATGATTTCAAGTCCATCTATTGTCCTGTTCACTCAACTCCAGATGAGCTCCTGCGTCTTCTTTTCTAAAACATGGTACCCAGTTAGTTAACAAGCATCTATTAAGCATTCACTTTACCAGATACTATGCTAGGCTCTGGAAATACAAAGAAAAAACAGTAATAACCCAGCCCTTTCCCTCAGGAAGCTCATATTCTAATGAGGGAAAAAACCTGTATATAACTATGTACATAGATGATATATATGTATATATAATGTATTCATGCGTACATATATGTCTTATGTGGACAATTATATACATGAATGCACACATAGATAGACACAAATGTCTTCCATCTACCCTTTTTCTCAGAGAGACAGAGGGAGAGAGGGAGAGGAACAGAGAAAGGGGAGAGGAGAGGAGGGAGGGGAAGGGAAAGATAAAGTAAAAGGAAGGTCCTCTAAGAAAGCAAGGGGTTAACAACTGAGGGTACTGGGGAAGTCTTCCTTCAGAAGGTAATGTTTGAGCTGAGTCATGGAGGCAGCCAGGGGATCTAAGAAGCCTAAGTGAGGAGGGAGAGCATTCCAGGCATAGGGGTTGGGGAGATACCTTGTTGTGTGTGATGAGCAGTTAACGGGCCAATGTAGCTGGATCATTGAATGCATTCAGATTCGGTCTAATGTGGGAAGAACTCAAGAGAATGATCATGTCCTTTGTTCTAGAATAGACACTAGCTTCAGTCCCATAGGATCTTTTCAGTTTACCCCTTTGCAGCGGGGAAAGCATTACCCTCAGTAGAAAGAAAGAGTGAGAGAGAGACAGAGAGAGAGAAGACAAAATAGTTTTGTGTGGTTCTGCCTTCAGTTGAATTCAATAAACACTCATTAAGAGGAGCTTAACTATGTGACTAGAGCACTTTGAACTCTTTGGAACAAAGGAACTATAAAAACACCCAGTGACTGAACACCTGTGTGCTGCACAATCTGCCTGAGGTTCTGATGCCCCATATCTTCCTTATTAGATCACTGTTAGCCTTTTTTTTTTTTAAAATAAGCATCATAACTTTTTAATGCAAAGAGGGAAATGACACTGGTTTTTGGTTCTATGGCCAGTCCATTGGGTCACCACATACAACCTTGACATCTGGCCAATTTTGTCTCTTGCCTTCAAAGGGGAATGAGTAGAGGCACGAAGTCAGGTGTCCTTGTGGGTTTTCCATGTCCCTTACAAAACTCTTCCTGTAGCAGGTTCAGCTTCTGCTTTCCATTTTTCAGCTGCCCTGGCTCCACTGCTACTCATGCTTCATTTCAGATCCAGTTGAGTTATTGATGCAAGTGAAGAAAAGAAAGGGAACAAGATTGGTGTCAATTTCTCTTCTCTTGTTTTTTTTTTTTTTAATTCTTTACTTTGAAAGATCAAAGGGAGGGCCAAAGAGAACTCTTTCTTCCTCTTCTCCCCCCTCCTTCCCTCTCCTTCCCATAATAAAATGCAGGAGGAAAAATTCCAGCAAACGAAATTGTTCTCAGACGTCTTTTTATTTCTCCTTTCAGTGGCTTTGATTTAGGTCCCATGGCTTTAATCAAAGTGTTCAAGGAGGCACTGAAATGATTCTCTTAAGCAAATTCCTTGCCTTGCTCACTCTCTTCCCACCCTAACCCTCTTTCTTTCCTCCCCCTCCACATTTTTTTATTATTTTTTCTTATTAATGTGGGCTGGAAAAAGTATTCTCTGAATTATGGGATAAGGGAGGACTTGTGAGTAAGTTTGCTTTCTGAACAAATAGCTGGATGCTGGCTCGGCCACTATAGTCCTGACAAATCTTCCCCAGAATAGATTGTGCCCTTCTTTCCTCCCTATCTTATGGAATTCACCCTTCATTCTTAGGGAGATAACCAAATGGATAAAGAAATAAACCCATCCTCTTCCACAAGCTGGTGAGATATGACTCTCAATAGTTGCTGGAACTGATTTCTGTTCTCATTAACACCAGGAAGGTGAGGTTCTATTAGCTCCCAGAGGTATGCTTGGAATCACAGGTACCCTGTCATCAGATAGGCAAAGGTTTAATGAATCCATGTGTAGAGAGCTCCATGCTGGGTGCAAACCAGCACCCGGGGAAACTTCTGTCTCTCCTAGTTCCTTTCCATCTCTCCTCAAAGATGTCTAAGGAATTCACATCTGGAGTGCAGCAGCAGCAGCAGCTCTCAAGCTGATGTTAATTGCGGTCAGGGTGTCTGGGGGAGAAGGGGGGAGTAGGAGTAGCCAGGCCTCTGTAGATTAAAATCAGCACCTTGGAACAGGCAGTCATCACTGAGGTACACTGAGGGCCTCTGTAAGTGGATGGATTTCCTATGGGGAGATTGTGATCATATCATTCTTGTGGACAGAAATAGGAGAATTTTCTGAAGCAACCAGTGAAGGAATTTGAGTTTTTAGTTCCAAGTGAGTTCATTTTTATTCTCCTCCTTTTGGAGGAAGATGCAATTTTATGTAATGGATAGAACCCAGGAAGACCTGTGTTCAAGATCCATCTTTGACACATCCTGGTTGTGTGACCTTGAGTACTCTAGACCAGTAGAGTCTAACTCAAATAATAAGGGATCCCTGAATATTGATTTGTTGTTCAGTTGTTTCAGTCACATCCAACTCTTCCTGACCCTGTTTGGGGTTTTCTTGGCAGAGATACTGGAGTGGTTTGCCATTTCCTTCTCCAGCTCATTTTACAAATGAGGAAACTGAGGCAAATAGGGTTAAGTAACTTGCCCAGGGTCACACAGCTAGCAAGTGTCTGAGGCCAGATTTGAACTCAGGTCTTCCTGACTCTAGGCCTAGTGTTGCTGTGCCACCTAGCTGCCCTGAATATTGACTTAGAGAACCACAAATTAACATTTATCTAAGCAGTACTGTATTTTTATTTATTTTGTTAAATATTCCCTAATTATGTTTTAATCCAGTTTTGGCCAAATTTAGGAGTTTTACAGGCTATACTGCCCACTGGGAGTCTGATACCTCTGTTCTAGGCAAGTATCTAAGATTATAGATTTCAAGGAAGCTGCTGCCCTGTGTAGGAGTGTTGCATTGCTTAAGAGTTCTCTAGACCAAGGACATCACAGGTCCATCCCCTATCTTCGTCACTATTCTGTTTGGGGCAAGCAGCTTTGAAAATCGTCACTAGTGCTTCTGCCTGATATAGAACTGCTTCTGTGATATTCAGGCTCTGAAGAATGAAATAATTGACTTCATCTTAGATGTAACCTGGATGACTACAGCTCCCATATTACTATGAGGCAACTATAGGTGGAAACGTCACAGTACAGTGGGGAGAATGCTGAATTGGAAGCAGGGGATCTGGGCTCAAATCCCAGCTCTGCCATTTATTACTTCCAAGAACTTGGGGAAATCATTTCACTTCTTTGGAGTTCATTTGCCTCATCTTGAAATTAAGGGGATGGCATTAGACCCTCAAGGTCCCTTCCTGTGCCCTCTTTGCTTAGGACTCCCTCATTTGCTGTCTTTTTCTTGATCTTGAAGGCCATGCTCTTGGTAATGCTGAGAGGCCTGAGAAGTGGCAATAATGACTAGAAACTAGCAAGATCATTGAACTTCTATGGTAGATAGATCTGATAATAATACATAATCTATACTTAATAGTGCCTAGGTCTTTGAGTCAACCTTACTTGGTGGGATAGATTAATAACAGCCCAATCCAGAGGTCCTCTTGACTTCAGAATGGCCTTCCTAACTTTACTGTCTTAGGTCTAAAAGCAACCATCTGGTGTGATCTAGGGAATAACCAAACTGCTTTAAGCAACCGTCCTGCCGATAATTGTGCTGGGCAGGTGAGAAGGGGGCCAACAGAGAAGTTAAAGCTTTTCTCCCTGTTGGTCTTGCAAACTATACAATTTGGTGGGATGAGAAAAGGGGATGTCAGGTCTTTAACAGCAGGTCCCTAAAGGGAATATATTTGTTAAACATTATAATTACCCTTCAGTGGCTGAACTCTATAGCAATTGAAAACTCCATAGCAATTGAAAACTCTATAGCAATTGAATCCACGGTGAGAACCATTACCATTTCTCAAATGATGCTTTCATTTAGATAAGGCAGGCAATTATACATCTTGATTAGGTCACCATTCCCGGGGGGGGGGGGGATAAGTTATTTATCTGAATTGCCCCCTCATTGTAAATGATGCTGTAGGCCTGCAGCTGGAGTTCTAAATCCCTCTCCATCCCTCTAAAAATCTGTTTCTCTTTCTCTTTTATCTGGCTTTCTCTTTCTGTCTACTTTCTCTCTGTAAAGATGCATGTAGCCAGTTTGGCTGGGATCACTTAAAATATGAATTAATAATTCATCAGATAATAATCATAAGAACAGCAATGCTGGTCTGGGAGTCTGGAAAACCAGAAGATAATCCCAGTCCTACTGCTGACCCTACATCCCTCAACTTCATCCATAAAATTGGAGGAAAGAGGTGGCTTAGATGACCAGTGGGGGAAAGCCCTCTCTTTAGAGTTAGAAGATCTGAGTACAGGTCCTGTCTCTGATGCTTCCTATGTGTATAACTTTGGGAAAGTCATTTAATGCACTTGAGCCTCAGTTTCCTTATCTGAAAAATAAGGAGGTATGTTATTTTAGCTGAGATCACTTCTAATTAGAGACCTAAAATCTTATGATTGTATCTGTAAGGACTTTTTTGGTTCTAATGTTCTGTGACTGTGTTTCTTTTGTTGTTATTCAATCATTTCAGTAACATCTGACTCTTTATGATCCTGTTTGGACTTTTCTTAGCAAAGATAACTAAGTGGTTTGCCATTTTCTTCTCCAGCTCATTTTACAGATGAGGAAACTGAGGCAAACAGGGTAAAGTGACTTGCCCAGGGTCACACAGCTAGTAAGTGTCTGAGGCTGGATTTGAATTCAAGAAGAGGAGTCTTCCTGTTGCCAGCTCAGGGCTCTATCTACAGCTTTACATAGCTGCCCCTCTGAAATTCTACAATACAAATATAAATATAATTGTGTAAGGTTTACGGTCTGTGATATTCTTTTCACATGCATGATCTAACTTTATCTTTATAACAACTCTACAGAGCAGGACAGTTATTATTATCTCCGTTTTTTTTCAGATGAGGAGATTATAAGCCCTAAATCTGGGGCTGGAAGGGAACTTTAATCCAACTCCCTCTCTTACAAGGAGAAAATCAAGGCATAGAGGGATTGAGTGACTTGCTGAGGGTCACATAAGTAGTAGGTAGCAGAGTTTAGATTTGAACCCAGACCCTCTGACTTCCAAATCCAGTGTTCTTTACACTGAAGTGACTTGCCCAAGGCAAGACTAGCAAAGTAGCAGCAAGTAAGAGAGGTAGCTAGGTGGCATGATGGACATAGCACTGGCCCTGGAGGCAGGAGGACCTGAGTTCAAATCTAGCCTCAGATACTTATTAACTGTGTGACCCTGAGCAAATCACTTAACCCAGTTTGCCTCAGTTTCCTCCTCTGTAAAATGGAGGAGTTAGACAAGATAATCTCTTAGGTATCTTCAAGATTTTATATATAGAAGCGGACTCTACTCCATTGGATTTGGAGTCAGAAGGTCTGGGTTCAGATTTCCATTCTGTTACTTATATGACATTGGGTGAGTCCAGTGTTTTCCCTATTGCCTCAAAAGTGGTTTGGTTCTTAAGTCAGCACTACCTGGAGAAGGGAAGATAGGTGGTAATGATTTATCAAGCTTTTTCTGTGTGCCAGGCACTGTGCTAAGCACTGGAAATAGAAATACAAGCAAAGAAAATCCCTGTCCTACAAGCATGTACTTTCTCACTGGGGAAGATAACGCCCAAAAGGGAACTGAAAAGTGATATGGGGGAGGGAAATACCCACACGAGGGCATCTGGTGAAATCTAGAGAGTCAAAAGCCGAGCTGGCTCCATTGCCTCAAAGCAGACGGTCAAAGAGGAACTCACCAATGGGAGAAGGCAACTACGAGGCAGAGGAATATTCCTGGATGAGAAGGTGGCAAAGACAGAGGCCAACAAAGGCAATGTCTTTACTGTTTTAGTTTAGTTTGGAACAAAATGATTCCTTCTTACAGAAACCCGCACCCTCTGGCTTGTGTTCCTGCTGTATCCAGAGATCTTGCTTTTATCTCCTTATATCAATGATCGCGGTCCTTGAATGTTTGCCTTAAAGTAAAGGTGGAAGATATAACGGTCTCTTGTTAATCTATATGGGCTCCCTTTGAGGTAGCCAAGTTTTAATTTCTCAGTTTTTCACATGGGATTCTGAGTCACAGACTCTGTTAACAGATGTCAAACATCTGGCTGAAAACTAGAGGGAGATGGCTAGCATTTATATATTTGGAAACACCCAGGTAATTGCTTCATTCTCAGGTATGATCCAGAACCATGATGTCATAGACGTCCAGTCACAAAAAGGTTATATTTTAAGCCCAGGGAACTAGTTAGCAGAGGAAGCTTCCAAATCCTCCTTTCCACTGAAATGCCCCATCTGTGAGAAAATGCTCTTTCTTCCTAATGGAGTGCTCTGTATACAGGAGTCTCTTTCCTTCTACTGTGGATATCCGCTATAAATTCCTTTCTCTGACTTTAGTCTAACAAAATCCTTTGACTTAACTCAGGCTCAACCCAATGCTGTTATTTATTTATTAGATTTGCCTGCAGAGTTCTGAGGCCACTGGGCATACGCACAGACCTATAAAAAAATACACAATGCAATTTCCAAACACAACCAAGAAGTCCCCAGGAAGAGTCAGTTGTCAGCAAGGCTGTGTGTAGTTGGGGGAGGGCAGACAGAAAAAAAATCTCACACTGGGTTCCAAAGAGGAGTAAGCTGGCAGCCTGTGAGCAGGAGGCGGGGGAACCAGAAGGTGTCATTTGCCTTGGAGAATATTTTGAGTACCCTAAATGCCGGTGATGTCACTTAAGGAGCACTGGGGGACCTAAACTATTGAGGCTACCTAGCAGGAGTACAAGATACTCAATATCCAATTTTCTCTTAGGTTCCATGTGAGGACAGAAACATTTCCTTTGGGGAAGCTGATGACAACCACTTTCCCTGATTTTGCTCTCTTTATTTTTTATATTTTAGAAAAAATAATAACTTATTCATTGATTCATTGAACAAATGTTTATTAGGAATGAACCTAACATGTTGTGTAAATTATAAGCTCAGCTTTGAAAAAAGGTGAAAAAAAATCCACCTCCCTCCTTTTTTTTTCCCACAGAGGTAGAAGTCTATGGGTTTAGAACATTACGTATACTGTCAGACTCTGCTGATGTGTTGGTTAGTTTTGCTGAACTGGTTTTTTTTAAATCTTTCTTTTTTATTTTATTTTTTTTTGTTACAAAGGATAGCTTTCTTGGTAGGGGCCAGGTGCCAAATATGCTTGGAAATAAAAGTGATTAAGAAAGGTATCAATAAAATTTAAAAAGCATTTATTAAGTGTCTACTGTATATAAAGCATTGTACTAGGCTCTTGGAAGAAATAAAGTGATTAGAAAAGATAGGGTCCTTCCCGTCTTGGAGTTTTATGGGAATATGACACAGACATAGGTAGCTATCATTCATAATATTACAGAAATGCATTAGAGAGGTATAAAACAAAGTGTTACATGAGGCCTGAGAGGAAGCCAATAATGTCAACAACAATAACAACAATAATAACTCAAATGTCTATAGTAATTTCAGGTAAATAATTGCTTTCCATACAACAACCTTGTAGAGTAGGATGAGAATTCTACCCCTTTTACATATGAGTAAATTGAGACTCAGAGAGATTGTGACTGATCAATTCATTCCCACAACTAGGAAGTGGAGGAGTTCGGAATCAATCAATGGACCAGCAGAGATGGTAATATGGTGAAGTGGATAGAGCACTGAACTTGGAGTCAGGAACACTTGAGTTCAAATCCAGCCTCAGACACTTACTAGCTTTGTGATTGGACAAGTCACTTAACCTCTGTTTATCTCAATATCCTCATCTGTTAACTCCCAGGGTTGTCTCAAGGATAGATTGAGATAATATTTGTAAAGTGCTTTGCAAACCTTAAAGCATTATATAAATGCTAGTGATTGTTATTGTTATTATGCATTTATTAAGTTCCTCGTATGTGGCAAGCACTGTCCTAGGTACTGAGGATACAAATCCAAAGAATGGAACAATTCCTTCAAATAAGGGGCTTCCATTTTAATGAAGAACACAAGAAAATAAATAAACTTATACTAAAGAAATATAAAGAGAATGCTTGCAAATACACAGTTGTTAAATAGAGGGTGTCCCTTGTATAAGGTAAAGAGGACAAGCACTAATAGTTGGAGGACCCCAAACAGTCTTGATAGACAAGATAATGCTTGAGCTACATCTTGAAGGAAGAGGTATTCTGGGAGGCAGAGTTGAAGATGGGAGTACCTTCCAGGTACAGTACTAAGGCACCCAGATAGAAGATGGGGTCTATAATATGTGAGAAACAGAAAAAAAGCCAGTTTGTCTGGATTGCATCATACAAGATGGGGAGTAATGTCCAGTGAATCTGGAATGATAAATTGGGACTAGCTTAAGGGGATTCAAAGCGAAACAGAAGAGTTTACATTTTATCCTAAAGTCAATAGGGAGCCCATTAATGAAGTTGATTGAGCAGGGGTGTAAATGTGGTCAGCTCCTCGAGGAAAATCACTTTGGTAACATTGTGTGGGATCATCTGGAGCTGTGAGATCTTTAAGGCAGAGGGGCCTTTTCAATATAGCTAGGTAAGAGATGATGAGGATCTGAACGAAGGTGGTGTCTATGTGAGTGAAGAGAAGGCATATGAGAAACACAATGGAGGTAGAAACATGATTTAGCAACTAATTGGATACACAGGGTGAGGGCAAACAAAACACCTAGCAGTTTACAAACGAGTTTACAGACCTGGGGAGCTGGTATCTAAGGACTATTTGACTTGAAGAATAAATTGAAATAGGGAAAGGGGGACAAGAAGAGAAGAGGAAGTGTATGATTTAGGAAATGGGTGCTCCTCAAAATGCAAGTTCATTTTCATAGGATGTTCATGCTGAAAGCTATTTCCACAACCTACTTAGTATATTCTTCTGCCACCAGGCTGGATCATATCACTAATAGAGACATGTCTAATGTAACTTTAAAGACCTCTGCAGATAATAGTTCCATGACCTCCCTTGGGAGTTCTTCCATGTGTTTTACTATCTTCCTTCTGTCTAGCTTGAAAAATTGCTGGGCCAATTGCCACTTGGTCAGCTCTTACTGAAGATGGAGAGAGTTCCTCTCCATCCAGAAGAGCTAGAGATTCAGAGGCAGTTGTTTGTTAGATTCCTTCTCCGCTGTCTTCCTCTCGGGTTGAATGGATCCCCCCTTTGGATTTGCAAAGGCCCTGAGACTTAAATTTGAGTCATTTTATGACTTAAAACTTGTGTGACTTTGGGCAGAGTATTTCATATGTCTGAGCTTCAGTTTTCTTCTCTTTAAAACAGGAAGAGGGAATAGTGAATTAGATAATCTCTAAGGTGCCTTCAAGCTCTGAATGAAAGAGTCACAGCTTTAATGGTAGAAAAGTCCCCGGGAGACATCTAGACCAGAGTTTCTAAACCTTGTTTAGTTCATAGAAACCACTGGGTAGTCTGGTAAAACTCATGGATCCCTTCTTAGAATAATTTTTAAATTTAAATGGAAGAAAATGCTAGATTGCCTTAGAAGTTAATGCATGTACATAAATACATAGTAGTTAAATAGAAGGTGTCCCTTGTAGAGGTTGGTGAATTATAGATTCTTAGAAGTTAGTGAAAATAAAGATGTGATTTTTTTCCAATCTAAGTTCATAGATCTTCTGAAATCTATGGGGTCCAAGGAGTTAATGGACCTTAAATTATGACCTCCTGAACTAGACCAAGCACCTCCAACTATAGGAGTGGGAATGGAGGCCAGGGAGATTAAGTACCTGCCTCAACAGGTAGGTTGTAGGTATTAGATTCAAATATAGGTTCTCTTACTCCAGAATCAGGGCTTTTTTCACTACAAAATAGTATCATTGCTTTCTTCTAGATGTAGCAGGCTCATCACAACTCACTTCTGCCTTTTGGGTACTTTGAAAGATTCATGATTCATCAGGGTGAGTTCTCCCTCCCCATGCCTTCTTCTCCTGGGCAGTTTGGGCCTATGTTTTCCTGTAAATGGCCTCTTATTCTTTTGGTGTTTCTGGTGTGTCAATGTGCCATTTGGGTTATCTATGTCTTACGTCTTGTTCTTGTGTAAGATCAGCCTGCTTCCTTTTCCTTTAGCTCATATCCTCCATGGTCTCTGTTAAATTACTTAAGTGGTACCTTCAGTAATCTAGAACAACTTGCCAAAAGTCTACCTCTTTTACCAAATATTCTCCTAATGATGCTAGATGGCTGCAGCTTATGGACCATCATGGTCTCAGGTGCATTAAAATGACGGACAACCCAAAAATCAATGGAAGGATGCATGGTGAATATCAGTAGACTATAGCAAGTTATCAGTGAGGAATTCTGTAAGAGGAATTGCTTATGTCAGGGAGTCTAAATTGCTCAACCTAAATACCTCTCTTCCTGGGTTCCTATATTGTCAGAGCCATTTAGGGAACATCAGATTTCCCTCCTTTCTATGCCTCCTGTGCTTCTGGCTATATTTCTACTATGGCAGATCTAACCACTGAAAACAAGTGTGGTTCTGTGTGACAAGGAGGGGAAAAAGACTGAGCCTCAGCAAATGTTAGAGGATGCTCTCCCTCAGAGCAGGATCAAGGCTATGAGCATGTTCAAAACACGAACCTTCCTATTTTTGTTTTTTAAAAACATCATTGACCGCACGTAAGAAGTTCATCTCAACTACTGCTGTTTGTAAGCTGCTCAGCAATGTTTGCCATGGTTATAATTGGTATCATTAAGCTTTGGTGACATTATTAATGCTGCTGATTAAATTGCTATCAACCCCATTTTACCGTTTATACAAACAGCCATGTTGGAAGTTCCAGCTTTCACATTTGGGTATCAGCAGGCCCACGGCTCAGGCTCTGGGAATAGTGAGTGGGCTTGCAAAAGATCAGTGGAAATCCACCCACTTGGACACCCCCTGGAGATCAGGATTAAAATATTTTTGCTTGCCCTCAATAAAATGCTCCTTCCTAAAGCATCTGCTTGGGAAAACCCAATTTTGTGTCATTTTTCAGCACATCTGGATCCCTTTATATTTTGGACCCTCCCCCAAACCCAAAAGAAGCAATGACAGCCAGTATTAGCAGACGTGTATTTCCTAGTTGAGGAAACTGAGGCAGACAGGGGTTTAAGTGATTTGCCCAATGTCTCACAGCTACTAAATGTCTGAGACTGAATTTGGCCTCATGACTTATTGACTCTGGGCCTAGCACTATCAACTGCACCACCACCACCCTTCCTGTTACCTAGGTTCAAATCTAAATGCGGAAAACACATAAATAAGGCAGGTTCCCTTATTTTCTTCTGTTTTTGTTAATGGTAGGGAAGGGGAGAGGGAAGGAAATGTGCATTTATACAGTACCTACTGTGTGCCAGGCACCATACGAAGCACTTTGCAAATATTATCTCGTTGGTGCCTCACAGCAACCTTGCAAGGTAGGTGCTATTATTATCCCCATTCTACAGTTGAGGAAACTGAGGCAGACTGAGGTTTAAGTGATTTGCCCAGGATCACACAACTGGTAAATGTCCGAGGCCAGATTTGAACTCATGACTTACTGACTCTAGGGCCAGTGGTCTAACCACTGTGCTGCTGCCACCCTTCCTGTCACCGAGGTTTAAATGCTGATGATCATCTAGGGCTCTTCCATTTCATCTCACCCAAGTAACCTTATATATAGTAACTCCACAATATCACAGTTCTCTTTCTCTCTCTTCACACACATGGCCACTACCCTAGTTCAATTCTTTACCATATCTTCTCTGGACTGTTGTCATACCCATCTAATTATTAGTTTCCCTGCCTCCAGTATCTCCCCTTCTTCAATCTCTTTTTTCTTTCACATACTGTCAGCATGTCCTCCCAAAATCCCTTCATGTTTATTTTGCATATATCCTATATCTACTCATCTGGGAACATGTTGTATCCTTAATCCCTTTGAGGGTAGGGAATATTCACTTTTTTATGTGTATCCTCAGTACCTAGCATGCTACTTGACTCATAACAGGTACTTGAAAATGGTTGGGTTTTTTTTATTGATGGATTGATCTCTAGTGCCCAGGTTAGACCCTGTGCTTGCTCAAAAACCTTCAGTGATTCACTATTGTCTTTAGGGAAAAGAACCAACATGACAAAAGAGGTTCTTGAGTCAGGGGAATTTGGGTTAAAATTCCAGCTCTGACAATTACTATCTTTGTGGCCTTGGGCAAGTCATTTAACCTTCCTGGCTTTCAATTTCCTTATA
This sequence comes from Vombatus ursinus, assembly GCF_900497805.2. NCBI lineage: Eukaryota > Metazoa > Chordata > Mammalia > Diprotodontia > Vombatidae > Vombatus > Vombatus ursinus. Next base: position 2,019,149 of record NW_020954648.1, on the reverse strand, counting down.
CATGAAATGATGGGATTGAACTAGATGGCATCTGATATACCTTCGGGGTCTAGATCTCTGATCCTATTGTCAAGGGGATGTGAAGGAATAAATCCATCACCACCTTCCCTTAAAGTAACTCACAAAATACCCTAGCCCCAATATCTTTATCAGGTGTGAACACCTTTGTTGAATCAATCAGTCAGCCACAGGCACTAAACTGAGCGTCAGCAACCCAGTTAATCAAGTTGGGAATAAGAGAGTGATTCAAGCCCATTGGATAAAAGAAAATGGCACTATACAGGACATGCATATGGGTTGTCAGAAGATACTCAATTTTGCCCTGAGGGTCTTATATAAATTGGCAAACCAGTTTGAATCTCAGAACTCCAGTGTTAGTCTAGAGCAGAAGGAATTGTTTGGTTGGGATGGGGTGGGGGTAAGGGTAGGGGTAGGGGAGGGAAGAAGAGTCTGTCTCTTCTGTTCCTTTCTTGACCAGAGGAGAACCTTATGCACTTCAAAAGGTCACGAGATGTCAGACCTCCCACTGGCAGCCTAGCAACGTCCCCAGCACTACTCCCTTGGCTTTGGGAGCTGAGAACAAATTAGATCAGCGGAGAAAAGGCAGCCTTTGCAGAGCCCAGCAGAAAACTACACTGTCCTAAAGGAAACATCACGAGGAATTCACAGAAGGAGAAACAGACTTTCAGCAATCCCTTTGCAATGTGTACTTTAAGTGTGAGACCACTTTCCCTTGGACTCTAAATGTGCTTGTTGGAGAATGTGACTCGAGTTTGGGGTGGCAGTGGGTGGGGCAGCAATGCTTTCATGCCAGCTATCCTTACAATACCACCTTATTAAGTCTAACTTAGCTAATTGATGTCAATCCATAATCTTTGAGGGGAGAATACTGATGGGGGCTTATGAACTCTAGTACTAGGGAAAAAAATCAATCCCTCAAAAGTATCTCTAGAATCCTAAAAGAAGAAGAAGGCGCTAGCCCCCAGGATAGTCCAATTTCAAGTTGGATGAGTGAGCCCCAGCACCTGTGCCCCACTATGATAAAATACCGACTCCTAAACCAGACATTTAAGTGCCTCCATAATCTTGCACCAGTCTACCATTTTTGTCTTCTTTGACAACTGGACTGTTAGCAAGTCCCCAAACTCAATACACCAGCTTCTGTCTCTGTATATTTGCTGTAAGATGTCCCCTATCCCTATAAGGCACTCTCTCCATATTTATGCCTTTAAAATCTTTCTCTTCCTCCAATTGCCTAAGGAAAAAAAAAAGAATGTAAGCTCTTTAGGGGCAGCTAGGTGGCACAGTGGATAGAGCACGGGCCCTGAAGTCAGGAGGACCTGAGTTCAAATTCGGCCTCCGACCAAACACTTAACACTTACTAGCTGTGTGACCCTGGGCAAGTCACTTAACCCCAATTGCCTTAAAAAAAAAAGAATGTAAAATCTTTCTCTTCCTCAAAGCTCAGCAGATACCACCTCTTCCATTAAAGCTATTCATGGTCTCTCCAGGCAAAAGCATTCTCTTCCTACTCAAGTTTTGCTTGTGAATTTTCTTAGGGTTTTGCCTTTGTTTCCATCACTTTGTATCTTGTATTATACTTACCAGTCTATATATCCTGTTCTCCCTGACAGTAGAATGTAAGGTCCTTGAGGACAGAGAATTTTTAAAAAATTTTTCTGTCCTCAGTGCCTAACAGCATTTTGTACACAGCTGGCATTTTTAAAATTTCAGTTGAATGTAATTGCACTGGACAAATTTACATTTTACAGGGAGCATATTAACCGAGAGAAAAGCAGAAAAAAAAATGGAGCTGCTAGAGATGTAGATAAAAGATGACCTTCTGGTGAATAGCTTACATCTGACATTTGTGATTTCTAAGTGCATGTGTATGTATAATATATATAATATAATATGCACATATAATTATATATAATATAGACATATATGTGTATATTCAGTCCATTAACAACATATTTATCACATGCCTATTATGTGCAGAGTATTATACTAGGCCTTAAGGAGCAAGGGCTATAGAAAGGGGAGGAACTAAAATATGGCCCCTGCCTCCTAGGAATTAAAAACCTCGTTGAGAGAGACAAAACATGCTTATGAAAAAAATAACTTCTTTGAAATTAATTAAGAACCCTAAGGGGACCCAGCAGATAATCTGTTAGCATATATGTTCCCTCACAAATATGCGCTGTACATGCATGCATATGCATGTATATTATCTGTACTATAGCCATGGATGCTGTTGATAGTAAAAAGTCTGCTCCTGTTAGTGTCCCCCCCACCCCCACCCCAGCAGTGCCCCTTTGATTTTCCCACAGGAGAACATTCTGTGAGGTCCCTGCTCCCGCTCTGGTGCTCACTGGGAGTGAATGATCCTAGGAGACATGTGTTGAGGGCAGAAGAGAAAGGCCTGGTCTCCATGAGAAACACTGGCTTGACTTAAAAGGGGCCCAGGCTTCCACAGAGGTTTCAAAGCCCTTCAGATAGCAGAGCATTCTCTGTGCCTCCATTTCTTCACTCGTCAAGTGGGGAGAAGGAAACTTGCCCCTGCATCTCTCCCAGGCAGATTATCCAGTCTGAGTCTGAGTGACAGAGGGAATTCTGAAGTAAGGAATGACCCGTCCCTCCCCTCCTGCCCTTACTTGCAGCCCCTAGTACCAGACCACTGGGTGTAGATGGTTACAGCTGTGTTTTCCTATTTACTTACAACATAGGTGTTGTCCCCATTTTAAGGAAACAGTGTACAAAAACTTGAGCTTTCTATGTGGATACCTGTGTAGAGTCATAATTCCCATTACTGATAGGAACATTAAGTGTATTTAAATGGAATCTGATTTACATAAAGTCGGATTTACATACAACTTTTCAGGAATAGATCTATTGTTTAAAAGTGAGGTACAGCTACATTGATACCAGGGCTGCATGGCAACAACATGATTCACTCCAATGGGTATAATAGTGCTCATAAGTTAACCAAGAATAGCTAGTCCTCTGGGACTTTTTAAGACAAAGAGCATGGCACTGAGAGCATTGCGTGGTAGGCTGGGGCTGCAAGCTGAAGCAAAACTCCTGATTGCTGCCTGAAACGGATTAAGATGTAATTGGGAAAGGCTTAACAAAATAAATAAAAATACAGTGCAACATAGATAATGCTAATTTGAGGTTTTCTAAGTCAATATGCACAAGCAGGGATCTATTTCTATTTGGATTCAACACCAGTGTAGATCATAGAGGTCTACCTTGGAGTTAGGAAGATTTGCGTTCAAGTCCTCCCTCAGAAATAATCACAGGTCTGAGGAAGAAGAGGAGGGGGAGGAAGAAAAAGAGAATGAGGAAGAGGAAGATGAAGAAGAAGAGGAGGAGGAGGAGAAAGAGGAGGGGAAGGGAGGGAGAGATAAGGAAGGAGAGGAAGGAAGGAAGAAAAGGAAGGAACAGAAATAGGTGTTTTGTTATTCAATTGTTTTTTATTTGTGTCTAACTCATTGTGACCCTATGTGGGGTTTTCTTGGCAAAGATACTGGAGTAGTTTGCCATTTCCTTCTCCAGCTCATTTTGCAGATGAGGAAACTAAGGCAAGCAGGGTTAAGTGACTTGCCCAGGGTCATACAGCTAGTAAGTGTCTGAAGCCAGATTTGAACTCATGAAGATGAGTCTTCCTGATTCCAAGCCCAGCATTCTATCCACTGCACCACCTAATTTGGAAAATAATCACTGAAAAAATAGAATGATAGCTGTAGAAGGGACTGAGGAGATCAACCAATCCAACCCTTTCATTTTATGAATGAGGAAACTGAGTCCCAGAGAGGTTAAATGATTTACCAAAAGTCACGAGCTACTTTATAGCAGAGAAGGGATAGGTATCTGGATCTCCTGACTCTCTGTCCAGTCTTCTCTCTTTCCCCAGCAACATATTGGGATACGATTCTAATAAAAAACTAGGAAATCCTAGCTATCAAGCTCAATGTTTTGCCCATTTATAAAAACCAATAATAATGCATACTTATAGATAAGAGCTATTTCACTCAGCAGAAATATAACAAAAATAGCTGAAAGGAAAAAATAAGGAAGTACGAGACCTTTGGCAGGGAAAACTAAAACAAACATGGGCCATTGTTCACATGTATTAGGTAAACATCTTAAGGAATTGAGGCTCTGCCATATCTTGGCCACAGTACAGAAGGTGGTACTTCACATGTACTTGTCACAATACTGGGAAATATTCATTGTGATTGTCTTGACTGACGCAGTCAAGACTGTTACTTAATGTTTATTTGAGACTGATCTGAATTTTAAAAAATAAAATAAAATACTAGTATCACTTTTCTTCTTGCCACACATGAAGACAACTCAATAATGTATATCCCTTTAACCCAAGGGATCCTGAAGGCCCCTGATACTATCATCTGTCCTATTGAGGTAGTCTAAGCATCCCTGGGCCTTGCCATCTGCTCTTGATCTGCAGCCTTGGAATTCTGGTCATTTCTTGTCTTGCTGCCAAAATTTCTTTTATGGGTTGTCCAGTTAGAGTTAGCTCTTGAAGGCTTATGCTCATGGGAGTGTCTCAGTTTTACTATTTATATCCCCAGTACTTAGCCCAATGCTTGGCACATAGTTGACGCTTAATAAAAAGCTCTTTCATTCAATCAATTAATTGAATATATAAAAAATATAAAATGCATAGAAAATATATATATATATAATACATATAACATATAAAATATGTGTGAATAAAAATAATTTTAAAAATCAATCATGAGTCACTAGCAAACACAGTTTCCCTTCTCTCAAACCTACTTGCCCTTCCTGTACACCCTAAAAATAGGTCACTGGAGGTGAAAGTAGGGAATTAAAAGGAAGTCCTGGGGATGTAGGGCTAAATAGAAAAGAGGATGTTTCAACCCCTTCTTGCAGAGGAGGGTAAGTCTCATATCACCAGGTGACTGGTGAGGGGCTAAGGATTTAGAGTGGCTCTTGGAGAGACCTTAGCCTTCCACTTCTGATTCACCATAACTCTCCCACTCCCTCAAACCCAACTATCTGATATAAAAATCCTGGTCTTATCCTTCAGGGAATAGTATGCTGGATCTGGCACCAGGAAAACCTGACTTCTAATTCTGCCTCTGATGCTTACTTCTTTTATGATCATGGGCAAAACTCACTTAAACTTTCTGAGCTTCAGTCTCCTTATCTGTAAGAGGAGGACAATCACATCTATGGTAACTACATTCACAAGGTAATTGTGAGGTTCTAATTAGATCATGTAAAGTGGTTTTAAAACCATAGAGTGCTATATAAATGTCATTTGTTAGAATGATGATGATGATGATGATGATGATGATGATGATGGTATGGATCAGGTGCTAAATTCCATCCAACAAACATTTATTGATCATACATTGTGTGGAAAGCAGTGGGCTAGGACTATAGAGGATATGAAAAAGAATACACGGTGTCCCAAAAGTCTTAGTATACTTTTAAGTCACCAAATCTTAAAGTGTAAATTAATTTTAAGCTATTAAAGCTTAAATGACACTCAGACTTTTGGGATACCCTGTATTACAAAGTCTCTGCCTTCTGCAGTTAATAGCCCATATACTTAATTCTTGAGTCTTTTCTGAATTTTTGAGAGCTGGCAATTGGTATGGTAGGAGAGGAGATAGAGGACAATCCTAGTGGCTCAAGGCAGACATTGTTTTTCATAACTGAGCATCCTCTGTCACCAGTCGTCTATGCTTACCTGGTAACAAACTTCAACACAGAGCACACAGCACTCTGGCGTGGAGTTCCGACATCTTGCCTTGTCATCCTCCTACTTCTTCTAACTCATGAGTGTGGGAAAGGTGAGGCTAGCTTGCATCCTCTAAGTTCTCCATCCAAACTCCGGAAATCGGCCATCCCTACTCAATGGCTGCACACAGATAGATGTGTGTCTCTGGGGAGCTATCTGGGCACAGGAAGTCTGGCAGACCTGTGGGGCACCACACTTGCTAATAAGCCGTGATGGACATGCATGTGTGTGTGAGCACGCTTGGGAGCTAGCTTCTTTTGGAGGCCAGGCAGTTTATCAATAGAGGAGGAAGAGGAGGAAGAGGGCAGCTGTGCCTTGGATTTGAATGGGTTACATGGCCCGTTCTACCACTCGGGATTGATGCCAGCAGGGGAAGTGTTGGAGCTGTGAGGAGAATACCAAGTTTCTCCCTGCAAGGGCCAATTCCAGCTGAATGCAGCCTCCTCGCCCTTAAATCCAATTAAAGGCCCATATTATGTCAGTGGAAATGTATGCCAATCCTAATATAGTCTAATAAGCCTTAAAATAACACTCTGCAAGTGGAAAGCCCTGTGGTTTAATTTGATTCTCAGCCTAATAACAGGCTTAATAAGAGGGAATTGGCCCCCTTTTATTTTCCAACTGGTCTCTGCATGCTCTTTTCTTTCTGTCTGTCTTTCTTTTTCTCGCCCCTTTCTTTTTCTCCTTAGCGGAGTGGACTGGACACAACGTGAGGCTGGAGTAGGAGGGAGGCGGGCTTTCCTTCCCCTTCCAAGCTCCCAGCTGCGCTCCTATTGGCTCTTTTTCAGCCTAAGGCATCGTAACTCTGGCAGAGAATGAGGATTCCTAAATAGTCTGCCCAGACCGACAGTGGGTTCATGTCAAAACCGTGGACAACATGTTGACCTTCCCTATGCCGTGGTTTCCATAGTAAGACGAGAAGAAATACCGATCCCTGATTCTGTAGATGGGAGGCATCCATCATTGCCTCCTTTTTTTGCTCAGTCTTCATTTTTTAACAGATCTGGTCAAGGGAAGTTAGAGTGAAAAGGAATGATAGAGATCATTTAATCCAGAATTTCTTAACCTGGAGTCCAAGGTGGCATCCTATGGATGGATTTCAGGGTGTTTGTGAACTTGGTTGGGAAAAAAATATCCTTATTTTCAATAACCTTAAACTGAAAATTTGCATTTCCTTTAATCATTTAAAAACATTATTCTGAGAAAGCATCCACAGGCTTCACTAGATTGCCAGAAAAGGTCCATGACACACAAAAAATGCTTAAGGACTCCCGATCTAGTCCAACTCCCATGTTTACAGATGAAGAAACCAAGGCTCAGAAAAATACTTTGTCTAAGGTGACATGGAACAAGTTAGGAGGAGAGGAACATTAGAACCCAGGACTCCTAACTCCTAGTCACAGTGCTCTTCCTTCTGTACTAACTGACCTCCCTAAAGCTTAAAAGTCAGTGATATTTAACATCTACCTCCTCTTCAGAGTTTGTGGAGAGGTCAACAGAGACTGAGTGGGAAGTCCTATGGTGCAAACACTCTGATCCTAGGTTTAAGTGCCATATTATGGAGCTCTTGGTGACATGTAGTGAGAATGCAAGATTCTTAGATGTGTAAGAGGGAAGATTGGGAGTTATGGTGCTTTAGGGGAAATAGTAGTAGGTCAATAGAGAATAAACCTGGTACTCATCTCCTGAGTAAGGGATGTAGGGAAAATCCTCCTCATATTCCCTGAGCAGAAGTTTTTGTGTCTATAAGACTGGGGTGATAGAAATACCTGCAGTTTGCTGATCTCATTGAATCCATGTAAAAGGAATTGGGGATAATGAATACAAAAAAGATAAGGGTGAGGAGCTACATAATAAGCATCTTCAAAAACAAGAGGCGTTATTATGTAGAAGATGGTGACCAGCTGTTCTCTATCTCTGCTGAGGACATCACAAGAAGAAATGCATTTAAAATGCAGGGAAAAAGCATTTCACTTCCTTCTTAAGGTAGGCCTTTCCTTCATAAGACCTGGGAGAAATTGGAAGGAGAATACATAGAGATATTTCCATCTCTTGATACCTTTTCAAATAGGATAGGTTGGATATAGAGGGATGAATGAGACAACCTGAAACAGAATCCTTCCTGTTACCACAAATGGTACCTTCTGTGTATGTTAGTTATCTGTAGAATCCTAACTGTTCCCCTGGCATATTCCTGACGTGCTGTATGTGGAGTCTGGTTCTTAGATAACCCCATCGTCATGTCATACATTCCAGTGGCCTCTTGCTGCCCTCCACCCTGCCCCCCACACCCCACCTTGCTGTTTTGGCTTGTGGCAGTAGCTCTCACTTCTCACCCTAACTCGTATGGGGGTGTTGCTTTACTGCTCTATTTTAGTAGTGAGTGATGTGGTTGCTATAGATAGCCTTGGTTTATAACTTCTTTGGCAGCTCCTGGGTTGAAAGGTAGAAAAAGAAGGAGAGAGAGAGAGAGAGAGAGAGAGAGAGAGAGAGAGAGAGAGAGAGAAAGGAAGGAAAAAATCACCACTAAATAATATTTTCTTCAAAAACAAATCAAAACAAAACCTTTCTTCAAGAAGAATGCAGATGCTTGGTTCTTTTATCTCTTGGTGCCATATTACTGTTATTTACCTTTAGCAGATCTCTTGCAGCTTGGGAGCTTGGAAGCTTTGAACACTGCCTCCATTTTATAGATGACAACAATAATAATAGCAAGCATTTATATATAGTGCTGTAAGATTTGCTAAACACTTTACAAACATCTCATTTTATTTCCACAACCACTCTGGGAGGCAGGTGCTATTTGTTATCCCCATTTTGCAGATGAAGAAACTGATGCAGAAAGAGGTTAAGTGACTTGTCCAGGTTACACAGCTAAGTTGTCTGAGGCAGGATTTGAACTCAGATTTTTCTAACTCCCAAGTCCAGAGCTCTGTCCACTGTGCCACCTAGCTGCCTAATGACAAGCAAGGTCCTAATTTATATCATGCAAAGTCTTCATTCTGATTTAGGAATTCTGCCCACTTTGCTCTGTGGTGCAATGGGGCCCTGAGACTCCCTTTATTTTATCACCTTATAGCCCCTGTGGGATGAGGCTGGGACTAGGCCATCTGTAGGGGAAAAATGAAGCTGTCTGTGGGGACTTTTCTCCCTATAGTGTTCTTTCACCCTGCCCTCACCCCCCTACCCCCTGCCTCCACCTGTCTCAGTATTGAGAGCTAGAGAATGGTGAGGGAAGAGGAACTCACCTTAGGTCTTCACTCTCTTGTCCCCTCTCCTATCCAAATATGCTTCCAGTTATCTATCTCTTAGGATATATAGCTAATAAACTAATTCACACTAATATGTTAAGCCAGTTACAGATGTAAGTGTTTGTCCCTCAGAAGGGAAAACAATTTTTTTTAAAATGTGTAAGGATGGAAATTCAGCCATCAGTGAGCGGTCTGTGAGAGAGGGATTTCCCAGCATACTTCAAATCATAGGATGGAGATCACTGCCAACCATATATCTTCCTGTGGATAAGTCTGGTCCTGACTTTGGGTCAGGTCTTGTTTTCTCTCACTTTAGAAATGGGGCTGAATCAGAGCAGAGACATCTGCTCGTTGCCCTGTCTGGCCTGGATCTTGGAGAATTTGTTTAGTCACAGAGAGGGCATCCATCCCAGAGAATAGTCATTTCTCAGGCAGTGACTCCTTTTCACTCCCTTTCCCTGGTTCTACCTCCTCCTCGGCCTCTTCTTGGCCCACAGCACTCTGAGAGATTTAAGGGTTGCTAGTTGAAGGCTCTAATCCTATCATGTGCTGGGGATGGATGGGGTGGATGTTGCCTTTTTCTCTCAGCCATGGCCACTAATGTCCTGAATCTGATTGATTTACCTACTTTTTACACTGTGTCTTAGGAGAAGATTCTGGAGCCAGAGGGCAACTGGTGAAGGTTATTTGCTAACAGTGGATGGAGGATAAAATAGGAATGGGACTACAAGATAGGCTGGGAGGCAGAAATAGAAAGGGAAGTGTCTTGCCTCCATTGATTTTAGGAACACAAAGTCCTCAAGCGTGATGGAAGGATTGTGTCTACTGAGCGATGGCTTATCCCTTCCCCAGGGCAAGCTCGAAGAGTCCCAAGGATTGTTGTATGTCCCACATATGGACCCCTTGAGTTCCTGGGTTATCCTAGATTATCTTATAACAGAGTGGTTAACAAGAAAGATTCAGGGATGATGAGGGGGCAGACAAGGAGTATAGCAAAGATTTATTATAGATGATCCCTCTTAGTCTAGAAATGACTTGGCCAGCTCAAGGCAAGAACTATGGGTGGGTGGTAAAGTCTCTTTACTGTGACACTGAGTTGCCCTTCCTTTCCCTTTCCACTTTGTCAAGTGATAAGGACCATGCCTTGAAGGAAAGAATGTGTAGCCTGGAGGATGTGTGTGAAGGAGGGAAATAGGATGAGGGACAGTATTGTCAGGCAGACAGCCTCAGTCATAGAGCCATAGGATTTTAGAATTGCAAGGGACTTCAAGCCTTATGTAGTCTCTTGTTGTTGTTTGGTTGATTAGTCTTGTCTGACTCTTTGTGACTCCATTTGGGGTTTTCTTGTCAAAGATCCTGGAGTAGTTTGCCATTTCCTTCTACAGCTCATTTTATAGGTGAGGAAACTGAGGCAAATGGGGTTAAGTGATGTGCCCAGGGTCACACAGCTAGTAAGTGTTTGAGACAAGATTTGAACTCAGATCATCCTGACTCCAGGTCCTGTGCTCTACCCACCTTAGCTGCCCTTATCTAGTCCAGCCTCCTCATGTTTACCCTAAGGAAACAGAAGCCCACTGAGTCTAAATACCTTGCTTAAGGTCCACTCAGGTAGTGAATAACTATGGTGATTCAAAGCTAGGCTTCAGACACCAAAGCCAGGTCTCCACCCCATATAGGGTTGTCAAAAATTTGGCAGCTGTAAAAGGTTCCTGACTGTGTAACAACCAAAAATTAATTAAAAGTTAAATACATAATGAATCCCAGGTGTTTCTGGCAGCACTTGTCCGAGTTGCATTGCACAACTTCCCTGCAGCCTTGGTTCTGAACACACAGCATGCGCACTTTGCACTGCGCATGCCCTCAGGCCACACAACCCCAAGGAATGCTGCTGAAATGCCAAAATGGGCTTTAAGAAGCCCTGCTCTATACCACCCCTTCACAGGGTTCTATGTACACAGTAGGCATTTATGTTTTATTCCATTGTATTATATTTCTTTTCTAGGCTGATGTATGGGGTTGATGCTCTTGAAGACCTTTCTGAGTACATTTATTTCCTTTTTCACTTAAGTCTGGTACCTTGTCTCACCTGGTCTCTTAAATAGTGAAAAGCCTGCAATGACTTGGTAGGACTCAGGTTGATTCTCTCCCCATCCCCACCATAGTTTGCTGTACCTTGGGGCAGGGGTTATTCTTTCTTGTATTCCAACCAAAAGCCCTATGGCATGGGAAAGGGATTCTAGTAAATTACTGGTAAAAATGCGAATGAAGTTTAATCATTCTGACTCAACAAAGAAATAGCATGGAAATGTAATTGCGATTATCTTCTTCATGGAGTAGCTCCCTTTATACAGAGTCATAACTAGGGTTATGTAATAGGGGCTTTGCCCCAAGGTGCTAAATTTAGAGGGCACTGAAACATTAGTAGTTTTTCAACAGTTTTTTTTTTCAAAATCACAGAGCTAATCACCAAGTTAATAAGAAGAACAATTTAAAATAAGAAACTGTCAATAGGTCAACACTAGGTGAATTCCTAGGACTAGTGTTGCCGATTCTTCTCACCTCAGGACTCCTTAGCGGTAGATCTTTAATCCCCAACACTAAAAAGTGAGATGCTATGATATTTACACCATTTGTCTTATGGCACTAATTGTGCCACCTCAGGCATAAATATTTCTAATTATGATTCTGCTTTTATGATTTGAAGTGAGACACAAAGGGTCAATGTGGATGGACATGCAGACAGGCACCCAGCTTATGAGGAAAGTAAGCTGTTTTCCCGCCTCATTTTTCTCCCAATCTCACTCTCCTGCACCATATAGGAAGGCAATGGGGAAAGACAAATGGTGTGTGACTATCATGAAGTGGCTGAAAGAGCGCTGAATCTGGAGTCAAAGGACCTAGCTTCAAACCCCACTCCTGTCACTATGACTTAATAATAATAATAATAATATTAATAATAACAACTAGCATTTATATGTTACCGAATGCTTTACAAATATTATCTTCTTTGATCCACAAAACAACCATAGGAAGTATTATCGAGGTGTTATTATTATCTCTCTCTTACAGGTGAGGAAACTGAGGCAGATAGAGTTTAAGTGACTTATCCAGGGTCACAAAGCTAGTAAACATCTGAGGCCGAATTTAAACTCAGATCTTCCAGTCTCTAGGTCCAATACTCTATTCACTGAACCACCTAGCTGCCTCCCTTTGGGTAAGGACTTACTTAACCCTTCCAAGCCTCAGTTTCTCCATCGGTAAAATGAAAGGGTTAAACTGGGTGGCCCCTAAGGTTCCTTTTATCCCTAAGCCTGTGATCCTATGAATGAATAAGCTGTTAAAGAATCATTTACCTATCTTATCATATATAGACCAGCGCTCATGGCTCCTATCATCTTTCCTCTGTGACTTCCCTGAACGCTTCATTCCTAGGAGCTGGCTTGCTTTCTTCCCTTAATTTTTTCTTCTTTTTTTGTATTGTGAAATTAACAGTCATTAATAAACGTGAACACGCCCATATACAAAGGACAGAAAAAGAGGCTTGCATATGAAATTGTGAAACTACCACGTAAAGCTTTTTAACAAAGTATATATCACTGTTAACCTGATAGTAATAACACTGCCCTTCTTGTCTGTGTCCTCTTATGAAATTCCTTGTGTTCTCTTTTATGTGTTTTGCAGGTTTCATTGTTATTTTTTCTTCCTCTTTTTGTATCACTATCATTGCCCCTCACTTCCCCCACAATACCCACTCTCCTCCAATAAAAAACCTCCCTTGTAACAAACATAATAAAAAACCCCAAATATGTGTTGTACTGGGTGTATATTCAAGTGTAGGCTTCATTCTATGTCTCTGGCCCAATACCTCTCTGTCAAGAGGTGGGAAGCAAGTTTCATCATTCTTCTGAATGATCAGGATTCTTAAGTGTTTCTGAGTTGTTTTCTTTTACAATGCTATAGTCAGTGTGAAAATTGTTCTTCTAGTTTTGTTTACTCCACTTTGCATCAATTCACCCAAATCTTCTCAGGTTTCTCTGAATCTATCCCTTCTGTCATTTTGTTCAGTGCAATAATATCCTATTGTATTTCTAATGGGAGGGTGGGCTTGAAGTAAGCATGGAGAGAGCAGGGAGGCAGTGGATAGAAAGGCAAAGGTGATGGGCACATTGTGAGATACAGTAAGATACCTCCCCTCTAAATTACCCTGAAGAAATCCTTTCTTGAGGTAGCCAGAGAGTCTAGAAAAGTAGTAAAAACTTACTTAGCTCATCTCTTGCCTCTTACCCTGTCTACTTGTTCTGTCTTCTATCCGTGTGCCTGTGGGCCTGTCTGTCTGTCTGTCTCTCTTTCTCTCTCTCTCACACACACACACACACACACACACACACACACACACACACACAGAAAGCTAAACCAAACTTCCTTCTGTACATCACCCCTCCCTTGCATCTTGCTTAGTTTCCAGGTGATGAAGCTGGCCTTGGGCCTGGGTGGTTGCCATGGCAACACATCCCAGCCTCACTCCACACAGGCTCTTGAGCTCCACTGCAGCAACCTCTCTGGACCAGAAAGGAAAGCAAGGTTTGGATTTGTCCTCAGCCTCTTGTTGCTATGGCTCTCATCCCCCCCCCCCCACTTCTACCACGACCTGTAAGTGGCTCAACACTACCTAATCTAAGTTATTTTGCTGGGGGGGAAATAAGAAAGGTGACAGCTATACCCAGCCCATTTTTCTCTCTAACCTGTTGTATTGGTTAATTTTCCCAAGAGGGCACAAGGGAAGGATGAATTAAAGGGAAAGGGGTAATGTCAATATTATTTATCTCTTATAACCTTTGCTTAGCCCAGCAAAGGAAACACTGTCCTCTCTCTTCCTTTAACTATTTCTTTCTCCCCTTCTTCCTCCTCTGTACAAACCCTTTTCATCACTTCGATGACAAAATTTCTCTTCTTTTATGACAATTCTTGGAGTAGATGCCTTATCCGTAGTATTTACTTGAGAGTTCACAATGATGCTCTCTCTAGGATCCTTAGAATCTGTTAATATTTCACGTATCTATACAATGTTGAGCTCCAAGGAACTCCTAGGGCCTTCAGAGAATGCTTTTTCCTTTTGTACCCTCACTCTCTTCAGTTGAGGCAGTTGGTAATATCCCTATAGTCTGTAAATGGGGAAGCAGTAACTGAGGCATTAAAGAAAAAGGTAGGAAAACTTGCCCTGGAGCCCATGAGCTGAAACATCTTGGAAATTACAGACCAAGAAGGGAAACAGACCACGGTTAGAGAAAGCAAGATTTGGAACTGAAAAGGAACCTTAAAGATAATTTATTCCAACTTCCTTATTTTACAAAGATGATGATCTTTTTCAAACCCATTATTTTATAAAAGAGAAAACTAAGGTTCAGAGAGGTTGTTAGTTGTCCAAGATCATGTGTGTAGAAAATGACAGAAAAGCGATTTGAATCGAGGTCCTCCAACAAATTCAATGCTCTTTTGATCATATTGCCTTTCCTCCCTCCTAGTCCTAAGCTCTTTCTGGTGGCCTCTGAAGGTAGGTCTACCAAGGCCATCCCCAAACCATGCATGTCACTCCATGCAGAAGCATAGAAGGAAGTCATTAGGGAGCGTATTCAAATTAAGACCAAATGTTTGCCATGTCTGTCCTGGAAAGGAGGTGATTTCTGGTTCATCCCAACAGATGGTACGCTGTCCATTTCTGGAGTGATATGTAGCTCCAATGACCATACATTATAGAAACCCTTATAGATCATGCAGCAGATGGGTTGAAAAAAAAGTTGAATAAGAGAGACAGAGAAAGTGAGAAAAAAGGGGGTGTGAGGAGGGAGGGGAAGCCATCTGAAGTTCTGTGCTGGCCTGGGAGAGGATAGTGTAATCTACTATGCCTATGTTCTTTGAGCCAAAAGGAAATGTGTGTCTTTATCTTCATCTGGACAATTTATGGTCCAGCTGGGCCCTTTCAAGAAGCAAAGGTTGTTCTAATGACACTGTTGAGTCGCTCTTGGGTGAGAGACTGGGGCCCTGCCAGGAGAAGAATTTAGTTGTGGTTGTTTGAGGGATGTTTCCTCTTTGTGTTGGCTGGCAGGGGCCAGAAGGTTGTATGGGGTTCAACTCTTTGGAGTTTCCCGAGTAACCAAATGACATGAACTTTTAGTGAAGTGTTAATGGTCGTGAATTGTTGATTCCTTCTCCTCCTGCTTTCCTGAAATTTCTGATATTCTACCCTGGCTTTTTATAATGTACATTCCTAGAAGAAATTTTGGCATGTAAAAATCATCCCTCCCCCCACCCCCCCAAAAATATCAGCTCTCCATCAGAGGTAAAAATCAGAGGACAGGGTTTTTAATGGTTAACAGTATATGTATACTAATCATGCAGTATAATATGCCTACATATTAAAATTCCTAATTTTGGCTGATGTTGCCATTATCAGGATAACCTTGTAAGGAACAAATATTTTTTTTCCCACTGACTAGATTTCAAGTCTTACATTCTGAAATAATAAGATATGATGACTTTTACATATTCAGCGATGATGGTGTTGCAGTTTTTTGGGGTCGGTGGGTGTGAGGGACATATATTTAACAGTAGCTGGCATTGTGAGAGGCAGCATCTTATAGGAGGAAAAGTGATGAATTTGGAGCCCGAGGAATTAATTCCTGGACCTGACTTTTCTACTCACTATCTGTATGACTTTGGACAAGTTAGTTCATATTTCAATATCCTCATCTCTAAAATGAAGATAATAATTCTTCTATTATCCACCTCACAGGGTGTTTATGAGGAATAAGTGACATCATTCTTATGAAAAATTTATAAAATGTAAACTCTAAGTAGTAGTATTAATGTGATTGAGATTAACTGGTTGACCTTAACACGAGCCGCTTTGGATTTCACTTTTTTAAATTTTCTCTGTCTCTTAGCTCCCTATTTATCCCAAACAGGTATTAGGTCTCAGATTCTACTGAGTTTAATACTTGAATAGATGAGGTGTATTATAGAGTGTATTTTGTTGAGAAAAATGGGACCAGAACCCTTAAGGTTATAGGAGGCATTGTGGAGCTTGGTTCCTTCTGAAAGGTTTTCTGTTATTCTTTCAGCCCAGTGTGCCTCCGTGCTCCACAGATGTGATTACCCCAGCAGAGATTTAGAGCCATCCCCTCCTCCCAGGTGCCCTGTCCTGTAATGCTCTATTGGAAAGGCACAGCTTTCACAACTGTGCTCTATTCCTTAACAGACATTAGTATGAGCCATTCGAATGTTAAATAACAACTTAGCAAAAGGTGGAAAACGAAGGTAGGATGACTTTTGCCTGTCCTAGTGGTTATGTATTACTTTTGGGATATCTTGCTAAGTGTATGATGAGACCAGGAAGGCTTTTGAAACGTCATTTGATCCTTTCCCGTACCTCTAAATTGTCGTTGTTCGGTCGTTTTACAGTTGTATCTGACTCTTTGACTCTTCGTGACCCCATTTAGAGTTTTCTTGGCAAAGATAGTGCAGTGGTTTGCCATTCCCTTCTCTAGCATATTTAACAGATGAGGAACTGAGGTATACAGGGTTAAGTGACTTGCCCAGGGTCACGCAGCTAGGAAGTGTCTGAGGCTGGATCGGAACCCATGAAGATGAGTCTTCCTGATCCAAGCCCAGTGCTCTATCCACTGTGCCACCTAGCCTGCACTTAAATCATCCTGTAAAGAGAGGCAGGCAGTTGAAGTTGGTAGTGAATGCTGTATAGTGGGAGTAATAGATACGGGTGTGATGATATTCTGAGCCTACTCCTTATGTGATTCAAGGCAAATCTCTTCCTCTTCCTTTCTGGGCTTTGCATTCCAGTTGGAGAAAAGGGAGGAGCCATAATTAGGAGCTCCTTTATCTTATGGGGGTCTTGTGAAAAGAAACAAGATCTATCTATCTATATATACATCTATGCATATACATCTGTATAGGTATTTGTATATATACATCTATATGTGTATATGTATATATGTGTATGTACATATATTTATATATATGTATGGATTTATATATGTATATAACTTTTTTTTCAGTTACAGCATGTAACAAAAACACAAAATGTTCCATCAAAGACATAATTTCCTTAGGATGAATGTGCAGAGGCTACTACTTTCTGTTAGAACTTTACATTTGCCTTCTCTCCTTTTTGTCATGGGTCTTTGTGTCTGTGCACTTTGCTTTTCTTTCTTTAAAAAAAAAAATCTGGTTTTTCCCAATTTGTCACTAAACCTGAACCTTCAAATACCACTCTGCTATTTTTTCAAGGTCCTCTCCCTCAAAAGTGGACATTCTTCCTGGCACCACTGTCCTTCCTTCAGTAAGTCACATGGAAACTTCTTAGGAAGGGAAATGTTTATTCTGCTAATCAATCCTGGCAAGCTAAGCAACCAGCAGGATACTTCTTGTTGAGACGTTTTCCCCAAGTTGACATGCCGGGTGTCCAAGTTCACCCAAAGATGGTATTGTGTTTCATCCTGTAAAAGAGCCTGCGATCTCTTAGCTGGCAAAAATGTTAACTGGCTTTCCATCACGTACCACTGAGTGTCACTTAGCAGAAGAAATAGAGTCCCTGAGACAGGAGCTGCATGTCCATACTTGACTCCGGCTTGATTTCTTTTTGGGCCAAGCTAATCTGTAGGAACAACAATAATAACTTGTTTTTATAGACCAGACAAATCTGCTCTTAACTCATTATAATAGTAGAGTCTTTATTGGCCAAGTACAGTGCTATTATTAACAATTATTGTTGCTATTATTGTTGTTGTTCCTAACTTTGTCAAATATTATTATCATTATCTAGTGGCTTTCCTTTTTCAGAATTTTATAGTGCCTCCTTAAAAATATTCTTTAATTTCAACTCACAAATCTCCTAGGTGGGAGAAGAGTCTTGGGATGCATTTTCCAGTGTTATAGATGGGGAAAATGAGACTGAGAAAAAGAAAAAACAGACCAGGAAAATCCCTCTGAGGGCAGGATACAAAATAGTGGAGGGGGGGAGGGGGTGTTAGGCCATTGCTGCTCCCTCCTCATCCCAGAAAAAGTGCGATAGCAACAACAACAGCAAAAGCGAGCAATAGAATAATGGACATAGAGTTGGAAGGAACCTCAGGGCTAACCTAATACAAGTCCTTCATTTTACAGATGAGGAAACTGAGGCCCAGAGATGTCCAATGATTTACACGCAGTCATAGAACTAATAGAATTAGAACTGGCTTCAAATAGACTCTCCCTTCCACGTACCGCAGAGACAAACACTTACTTATACCGTGGGATGGTTCAACCCTGGAAACTGAACCACAATAAGACTGCAGAACAGAGTCATCATCTCCTCCCAGCATGCCACCCCTGCTGTCCCACCATCCATTTATTCACGAAGCCATACCTGGATTAATTGTGCAGCCCAGTAAAGATGGTCAGAGAAGGTACAGGTAGGGACCAGGAAAGCTCCCCAACTGGAGCCCCAAATTCAGCCCCTGCCTACTTTCTCAAGGACTCCGCTCTTCAAAAGGCAGCGTAGGCATACCCATAGTCAGTATACAATTTCCATCCCCCTTTCCAACAACTTTCCTACGGTGCCTTCAGATTTATAAAGGGAAATAATGCAAGTATTCCTATCCCCATCTTGCAGATGAGGATTTAAGAAATTAAGTAATTATTTGTCATTATCGCTGCATTTGTGATTAAATGCTCAAGGTCACTTGGATAGTTCAGTTATCAGAGCAAAGAAAGAGTAGAGTATGGGATAGAGTGATGGACTTGGAGTCAGGCAAGACATGAGTTCCAGTTCTACTTTTTCACTTACCAGCAAGATGATCTCAGGAAAGCCATTTAAACTCTTTGTGCCTGGGTTTCCTCTTTTATAAAGAGACAGTTGAAATCATTTGCCTCTGAGGTTCCTTCCAGTTCTAAACCTATAATCCTGTGACTTGAACCCAGATCCTTTGACTCAACACTCCACATTCTTTGCATCTTTGCGTTGGGCCATGCCGATTCTCTTGCAGTATTAAGGATGATTGCCTAGGAACAAAGTCTTCCTCCTATCTTCCTCCCTGCTTCCTAACTGGTTACATTATGCAGCTTTGTGGCTTCACCTTCTCTTCTTGTTCCCTTCAAGGCTGACATCAATGTTCACATCAATGGTTATTTTATTCACAATTTTTTTGACTGGGGGTTTCATTGGTAGAGAGGGCTACTGACGATCTTGGCAGCTTATAGTTTTAAAGAGTTTCCTGGCTGGATGAAGGGATAAGTGATTTGCCTGGGGTCACACAACCATCATGGGTCAGAGGCAGGACTGGAATCCAGGGTTTTCTGACTCTGATGCCTGTTCTCTCCATTCGCAATGCCGTGTTGTGTCTCACCTAATCAGAACTGCCCCACCTTTTAAATTTTAATTTTTTTAGAGCCAATCGGAGTTAAGTGACTTAACCAGGGTCACACAACTAGTAAGTATCTGAGGTCAGATTGGAACTCAGGTCCTCCTGACTCCAGGCTTGGTACTCTCTCCACTGTGCCACATAGCTGTCTCCCCCAAACCTCCCTTTAAAAAAAAGGAAATGGGGGAAAATAAATATGCAGTGTGTTTTTGGATGGTTCTGCTTCTAAGAACTATGGATGGAATGCACTTAAAATTTATTTTCAGCGGGGACTCTTTGTACAGCCAGAGGTAAGGAAGGATTTAAATCAAGGACTAGAGAGTATAATAAACCATCTTAGGTTTGTTCTGTCCATAATTCTACTTATCACTACTTCAGAGCTTTAATCACTCCAGTAATATAGGGGATTATGCCAGTAATATAGGGCTTTTGTTGGTGTGGGAGCTCCTGTTAGTTATGCACGTCACAATTAGAGTTTGGTGTGGAAAACAGGTCTTCTTGACCTTTCTTGTATCATGGACTCCTTTAGCAGCATGGGAAAACCCATGAACCTCTTCTCTGAAGGACATTTTTAAATGCATAAAATAAAATACACAGGATTGTGAAGAAAACAAATTATGTTGAAATACAGTTATCAAAATATATATTTTTTTAATTCACAGACAACCCCCACCCCAGTTAACAATCCGTGGTTTAAAGAGTGGTTTTGGCCCAAAGCCATTAGCATCTGGTGGCTAAACCTCTGGTCATGATCCTCTCTAATGTTAGCTAGCCGAGTCTCTGGATGACAGATGCATTGTCTATCGCTAGACCCGTATTCAAAGTTTTTTTTTCAATTTGGTAGAAGTTGCCAGACCTTGGCTGCCATAGCCCTTGAGGACTTGAGGTCAACTCTATGACCCAGCGAGGCCTGGATGTGGGACTTTGGCAGCTGATGTTGCCGATTAGTAATTTCATCCTTGACTTTGGCCTTCATTAACTAGCCTCTTTAAATGTCTATTAAATGTGTCATATATTATAGTGCCTTAGGATAATTTGAAGTGTTAAAAGATTTCTCTCCTGATTATGTGATTCAGCCTCTGTTTTCTTAGTGAAGAGCCATAGGAGAGTTGTTGTTTTTTTTTTTTCAATGACGTCAGACATACTTCTAAGGAAAATCCAAACTGAATCAATCCACGCCAACTATGTTAAGCACCGACTATGGCTGGGAGCTGGGAGACAAGGATAAAGAATGAAACAATACCTATTCACAGTGAGCTATAATTTATTTATTTCACAGTTGTAAGACAGAGAACGCATGGTTAGATGTTGGGTTTGCCTGGAAAAAATCTGAGGGTCTTAGTAGACTTCAAGCACAATATAAATCAGAAGTGTGATAGGACAGGCAAAATCTCGAATGCAACCTTAGGCCGCATTTAAAGGTTTACATTCCAGGAGTAAGGAGGCTACAATTTCATGGTACTCTGCCCTGGTAAGACAGTATGTATCTGGAGCCATATTTGGTTCTAGGCTTCATGTTGTATGATGGTCATGCAGGAAAATATCTGGAGACCAGTCTGGATGGTAGAGTGCTTTATGGTCGTGGCATATGGAGATCAGCAAATGGGGACATTTAGATATCAAGAAAGAAGATTTGGGAGCAACATTGGAAGTTATCTTTAAGTGTTAGACATTGTCACGTAGAAGATGGCTTGACTTTCATCTGTTTGGCCTCAGAAGGTAGAACCTGAAATGATGGGTGGAAGTTTCAAAGAGCAGAATTTGGGCTCAGGAAAAAACTTTCTAATAATTAGACCTATCCAAGAGTAGGATCTTGGGAGGTATTGAAAAAAATCCGAGGCCCTCCATATTTTTAGCCCTTCCTGATTCCCCCAGGTAGTGTTCTCCCCCTTCTGAAATTAATCTGCATTTATTTTTAATATCTTTTATATCTACTTATCTATGCATGTAGCTCATCCCTCCAATTGAATGTATGCTCCTTGGGTCCCGAGACTTTTGTTGTTTTTTTTTTTTCTCCTTTATTTCCTTAGTGACTAGCACTATGCCTTGTATATAGTAGGTATTTAATAAATGTTTGTTAAATTAAATGTCTTTTCAAATTCCTTCCCATTCTCCATGCAGTACTTCCCATACAGAAGGGGAGATGGTTTTTCTTGTTTCTGTATTGAGTAGCTTTAGAAAAGCTCTTGAATGAAGGAATTAAGGTGACCTTAGTTTGATGAGTACATGCTTAATTTTTAATTTATTTTAAAAATGACTTGGGCTCTTGATGAGCAAGAAAATGAAATTGAAATGCTAGTTGAAGAATTATTTTCATGAGAAGCAACATGATAATGTCTCTCCTGGTAAGTAGTATTTGAAAAAGTACTGGATAGGGAATCTAAAAACCTGGGTTCTAAGCTCAGCTCTGCCACTCACTGGCTATGCAACTGTCATCAAGTCTCTGGGGCTTAGGAGCGTCACTTCTAAAAATGAGGAGATCAGGCTAAAGCCACGTTTCTCAGACTGTGCTTCAAGGAACCCTGAAACATCCTAAGTTTGTTAGAAACAGTTAGCTGGTACAGTAGATAGAGAGCAGGACCTGGAATCAGACAGATCCGAATTCAAATCCAGCCTCAGACACTTAACTAGCTGTGTGACCTTGGGCCAGTCACTTAGCCTATATCTGCCTCAGTTTCCCCTCAGTAAAAGGGGGATAATTAACAGTACCTCTCTCAGGGTTGTTGTGAGGATCAGTCAAGCGAATATTTGTAAAGTGCTCTGCAAATTTCAAAGAGCTGTATAAATGCTGGCTATTATTTAAAAAGAAATGAAAATTACATTGTTGGCAGGCACCAGAAATAATAATTATGAAAGATTCTACTACTAGGGTTATGCTAATATTTGGTTTAAACTGAAGTGTTCTTCTTGTTGTTGTTATTCAGTCATTTTACATTCGTGTCTGACTCTTGGTGACCCCGCTTAGGATTTTCTTGGCAGAGATACTGGAGTGGCTTGCCATTTCTTTCTCCAGGTCATTTTTACAGATGAGAAAAGTGAGGCAAATAAGGTTAAGTGACTTGCCCAAGGTCACACAGCTAGTAGGTGTCTGAGGCCAGATATGAACTCAGGAAGATGAGTCTTCCTGACTTCCAGCCCGGCTCCCTGTCCGCTGCATCACTGTGGAAAAGCTTTAGAATCACTGAAAGCTAACAATGAGCACTTATTCTATGCCAGATGCTGTGCTAAGCACTTTACAGATATCTCATTTGATCCTTACAACAGCCCTGTGAGGTAGATGCTATTATTATCTCCATTTTATAGTGGAGAAAACTGAGACAAACGGGGATGAAGTGACTTGCCCAAGGTCACACAGCTAGTTAAGAGTTTGAGGCTAGATTTCAACTCAGGCCTTCCTGACTCCAGGCCCAGTGGTCTATCCGTTGTACCACCTAGCTAGGCATACACTCCAGCTGGACTAGATCATTTCTAAGGAGACTTGTAGCTACAACATTCCATGATGCCCTACTTCTAGATCCCTTCTCATCATCGTGCCTCAGTTTCCCCATCCGTGTAATGGCAAAAGTGCTACTTGTTGTAGATCCAGTAACTGATTAATCAGTACAGCCTGAGTCAGGACAGAGTCTGTGTTTTGTCTCTCTGGAAGATGCCTCATGTAATTAGGGGATCCATGGACTTCTGTTTTTCCTCACCAGCTATATCAGCCTCCTGAAAAGGGACCATCTTCTGGGCCTCCTTCCATGGCATGGAAGACAAGTTGTAAGTTTACAGTGCCGTCTTTTTGGCAGTGACTTGGGCCATCTTGCTTCTTGCTTCTCCCTGTTGGCAAGGCGACAATAAAAGCTGCTGGTTTCCCTCTTGGGAGCTGCTGGGGCCCAGAAATTTATCTCCTCCCTCAGGAAAAAGGATGTTTCCTTCTAGTGAGAAGGGGAAGCCAAGTACTAAGAGGGGCATGAAGTCAGTGGCAAGTCACTGTGGTTTCCGTTCTTAGTGATACGCCTTTCTTCTAAGAAGTCTCAAGTCAGGAAGAACATGTGAATATCTACCCAATACCCTCCTGGTGTTTGGAGGGGAAGTTGAGTGAGAAAGACCAAGAGGATTTCTGAGGTGATTCTGTTGAATGTATCGGACAAATCCCATTCCAGGTCCAAGTTTCACTTCAGCCACCCCAGTTCTGTCAAATACAGCATACCACCATGGATGCCATCATGTTGCCTTTCGTGAAAGTCATCCTTTAACTTTTCATTTCATCCTCTAATCACCAAGAGCCTAAATCATTTTTATTATAAATTAAAAGATTTAACATGTACTAGATCATCTAAAACTTTTTGAATTAAGGTGACCTTCATTCATTCATTCAAAAGCATTTATGGAGTTACTCAATATAGAAACCCAAGAAACCAGCACCATAGGTATATTATCATCTCTGATGGCTTTTTTGCAAAACTAAGAATGGCAATTTCTTCTTACCCAGATATCTCCAAAAAACCCTTTCAACCTTTCCATGATCTTATGATTTTAAGTGAACACTGTCACCCACATCTTGTCGATGGAAATATCAGGTGCTCAGAGTAGGAAGGTTACGATAAGTTCAAGATGGAACCCTATAATTTGAAGGTGACTTAATAACAGGCTTTCAGAGTACTTTCATAAAGAGAGTGATGGACAGCTATTTTCCATTTCCATTATGGACAGAATCAGATGAAAAGGTTTTTGCCTTGCTGTGGGAAGATTTAGGTCAGACATCAGAGAGAACTTCCTGATTTGAAGGGTTGGGGGGGGGAGATTCTGGAATGGGATTAAGGTGAGTTTTTGCATCCTAAACTCATTCCCTGACAGTGACTTCTTTATCTCTCATACCCCATTTCTTCCACCCCAAAGTGAGGAAATGCTGCGCGAAGGACAAGATGACACATGCTCAGCCTGGACGTGGGCTATGACAGTCATCTCCTCAGACCCTGAATGTTCAGTGCTCCTCGGTTTTCTTCTTTTCTTCTTGGTTGACAAGTTGCATCCTTCTGGCAAAAGCCAAGTCCGTAGCAGCCTACCGAAGCTTCCTTGGCCGTTTTCTCTGAGCAACGGCCAGGAGTTGAGCCGCTCTCTCTTTTTGTTGGATAATTCCCGCTCAGCACCGAGTGAGGGCAATTAAGGTACAGTGGAGTGAGTGGCCCCGCTAGGAGGATGCTGGTGGGGGTTCGGTTTTTCCAGTGATGAGGCAGATTGCAGGAAGCCCTCATGGCAGTTACCTAGTGATGCTGATTTAAAGCAGAGATGAAAATTGCATTCATCTCTGTGTGAATGCACACAGAAGAACATGTGTGTTGGGTGTGTCTGGGCATACATGTGCTTCAGCAGAGTATATTATATCATTTGTGTGGGTTTATACACACAGGTATACACATCTGCATATGGAGACTTTTATGTGGGCTTCTGCAAACTAAGAAATTCGTGAATGCGTGGTTCACACATGTATGCATATTGGGGCCATTCACAGATGTCCATTCTATTTGTGTACTGCTCCTATGTCCCCATTCCCCAACGTGGTAGGTGAGAATTAAGGGTTGTCAATGCAATAAAGAGACGTTGCTTTTAGCAGTAACGCTCCTCACCCTGCAGACACATTGCTCCTGCTTTTATGCTGCACATTACACTGTGGTGAAATTTAGTTAATTTTATGGTTTGTTATTACAACAGCAGAGTGGATAAGAGGAGGCAGTTTTGTTGGCTGAAAGTTAGTGCTTCCTGGGAGTGACGGGAACAGGCTAGAGCAGGAAGCTGCCGGGGGTTAGAAGCAAAGTCCACGCAGGGAGAAATCGGTTGGTCCAATTAAAAAAAAAGTTGTTCGAGTCCAAGAGCCCACCAGCTAATCAGTAAGGTTTTATTGAGCCTCTTCTATGGGCCTAGGCTCTAAAAAGGATGCCAAAGTATAAGACATGTTCTCTACCTTCAGAGAGTCTGCAGTCCACTTGGGGAATGAAGACTAATCTTGTTACACACACACAGTAACATGAGGTTAGAGAATAATCCAGGGCTAAGGGGTATTTGTGGGCAGACTGCTCTTCCTGAGTTCAAATCTGACCTCAGACACTTACTAGCTGTGTGACCCTGGGCAAGTCACTTAACCCTGTTTGCCTCAGTTGCCTCATCTGTTAAATGAGCTGGAGAATGAAATGGCAAACCACTCCAGTATCTCTGCAAAGAAAATCCCCAATGGGGTCATAGAGAGTCGGACGCAACTGAAATGACTGAGCAACAAGAAGAAGATATCTGTATAAATGGCCCCTTTAGTACATTTGTCCTGGGACCTGGGTAAAGCTGAAGCAGTTGAGGTATTAGACCGATGCCAGATGAGAAGAAGGGAAGCTGGTTAAGGGGTGGGCAGGCTATGTTGGCCAGCTCAGATTTTCAGCACCTTGAATCAGGAAGTGAGAACAAACCTATTAGCACATCAGGAGGTAGCCCATCACCACCTCTGAACAAAGCAAAGCCATTAGCATTCTTATTTATACTACTAATGAAGCTAATTAAATCTTAGAACCAGAAACATCTCTCTGCCTGGACTGGAATACGCAAGAAGCAGACATGTAACTCCACTAGAATATGTCTTTTTTTTTTTTTTAAATTTTATTTCTCCAGCTAAATCCTTAGAGCTATGTTCAGACATCAAGGGGCCAGCATATGTAGATGCTGCTGAATGCTTTGATGCTTCTGGGATCACCCTTCAACGGTGCAGATTGCAACCCATTCTTTATTCTCTCTGACCTCTCTGTCCTTCCCGTGTCCTCTAGTCAGTCCTCCCCATGCAGTCCTCCCGATGTGCTGGGGGCAGTTAGATCTCTTGACATTTTTATGGATGCCAGTGGAGTAAATGGGTGATCCCTCACCCTTGCTACATAACTTTCCCATCCCCCCCAATATGTCTCTTTTATGATATGCTTTATTCTTTCTCTGATATATAAATCTTTACTGATAATGTGTTGAAGGTTCCCTACTGCCCCCCACCCCCTCCCATCTCTAGCCATGTGCTTTTCCACTGACCTTTGGCAAGGTAGGACGACATGTATTTATTAAGCATTTACTGTGTGCCAAGAATTGTACTAAGCTCTGGGGATACAAATAGAAGCAAAAAAAAAAAAAGATATTCCTGCCCTCAAGGAGCTTACAGTCTAATGGAAGAAGGAGACAATACACAAAAGGGAACTACAAAACGAGGGACTTGTACCTTCATAGAAGTAGCAAGAATAGGACGCTTTTGTGTCTGTGGGATCAGGTAGACTCTGACCTGTGTGTCAGGAGACCTGGGTTGTTTGCTAATACTACTCTCTCTTCCCTTATCCAATGGAGACTTGGTAAGGTTCCAATCTCCTGAGGATTTGTCTAGGGGAAGGGAAAAAAGTTTATCATCTTCCCAGCTGCCCAAGTACTTTAAGAATTTAACCTAATTATTCTACGTATGACATGTTGCATAGTGAAAAGAACACTGGATTCAGAGACAGGAGACTCCGGATTTACTGCGCTTTCTTCACTAACTAGATATGTGACTTTGGGCAAGTTGTTTTACCTTTCTGGGTATCAGTTTCTTCATCTCTAAAATGGGGATAATAAATAGGTGATAAGTGACACTGGCCAAGTCAACTTAACTCTGTCATCGTTTCTTTTCTATAAAATATCTATAAAAACCAGGGACCCCAAAAGTCTAAACCCACCTGTGACTCCAATGTGATATGATCATTTTTAATCTTTTATTTTTGTCCTTCCAAAAAAAAAAGAAAAGGGTGTGTGTGTGGGAGAAGTGGAGGATAGGGGGGTGGGGACAGTGGAAGGGAAGGCCAATAAAATGATTGGTGCTGCTTGAATAAGCCAGATCCCAACAGTCTCCTTAGAAAGATAATCATCAAGGAGTATACAACTTCTTTATAATATTCCTTCTGCTACTCTGTTCCTTGGGTGAAAACTACCTCTTCTTCAATGGTCTCTCCCCTCCACCCACCTCCTCCCCATAGCCCAGGAAGGGTTGAAAACTGGCCCACAGAAATGCTAATGAGATTGAGAATTTAATCACAATGATTTTTTTTTAATCGCAATAAAAGGCTCAATTATTAAATAAATATAATTGGTACAACAGAAGTGCTTTAACGTGTCTGTTAAGTGTTGCAGTATTTGAAGTATCTTATAAACATGGAGAAATTAGGCTTTGAAATAGCCCCCAGAGAGGAAGTTAAATTCTGGACATATGGAAGAAAAGAAGGGAAAGCAGGGAGAGATTGACACTATGGAAGCTGGAATTGGAAGAATGGGGTCTTCTGCAACTGGTCTTGTCTTAAGGTACCTTCCTGGCTATTGATAGGACAAGACACTGACAAAGCCTTTGACAGTTTCTCACCAGCTCATCCCCACTGGGTCCTTGGGAAGTGGGACAGCGGGGTGATTCACCGTGTCACTGAAGAGACTGAGGTCTCAGAGGGAAAATCACATTGTTGAAGGTCACTGAGGGGTTTTTCCATGAGAGGTTGCCTACTCCTTTGATTCCCATTTCCACTTATCTATAGGTTGACCCAAGTTCATTTTCCCTTCTCCCTAAACTACCCCGCATGCCTCTCCTGAAAAAAGCCCCCAGTGGTAACGTCTTCCTAACAGCTGTGCACCAGACACAATTAAAAGGCATACTGCTGCTCCATACGGCAGCCGCCTGCTCTCTCAAGTGAGCCCCTTAACAGCTTCAGAAACCAGCAGGGGAAGCTCAGCCGTTTCCCCATTCAGACTCGGTGGCAGCAATTTCCCCAGGTACTTTTCCATGCCTAAGTTACCCCATGGTTGCCTGGTGCTTGTTGTCACCTTGTTCCCTCCCTCATTTCCCTCTTCTTTCTGTTCCTCCTGGTACCAGTTCAAGGCTGGGAGCAGGTGCAGGACTAGGAAGAGATAGGGAGAGCCCATTATCAACCTACATGTTAATTGTCAAATTAACGTCACAGTGAATGAAGCCCAGAGAAACAAGAAGTAGTTCTGAGAACCCCTTTCTATCCTCCATCCTACCTTCCACTTACAAGTGACCAATTGTTGAGGGAAATATATATTTAGGTGATAGCAAATAATAATCCTGATTTTGAATTCTAGAGTGGATGAGGCAAGAAATGACCATTTAGTCTATCCTTCTGTCTTTAGGCAGGAGTAAACCAAAGTCAATGAGAAATAAACTTTTTAAAAAACATGACTTCTAGAAGAGATTCCACACCACTCTTAATTGCCTCCCTAAGTGTTTACCAACTATCATTGTTCAGAAGTTCATTCATACACTTTGAACAAGAACTAAAAACAGAGAATGATTTGGGTTCAGAATTGAATAATAGAGTAGGTTGATTTGCCTTTGGACAATTATTCAGTCCCTTTAATGATTCCAAGCTATTCTCTATTGCAATAAAAACGAATGCATATACACATACATACATGCATGTGTGTATACATACATACACACAAAATCTATTAATATCACCATTCACCTGGTGATCCCATATCCATTAGACTTTAAGGTCCTTGAGGGCAGGGACTGTCTTTTACCTCTTTTTTATATTTCCAGCATTTAGCACAGTTCATGGCACAAGGTAGGTGCTTAATGGGTGTTTATTGATTGATTGATTGATTGATTGTGTGGAAGTTAGCTATGGAACACCAGGAGAAGCAGTAGAAAGAACACTATGTTTAGAGTCAGGGGACCTATATTTAAAATCCCTGTGTGACCCTGGACAAGTCACACCTCTGGACCTCAGTTTCTTTATCTGCAAAGTGAGAAAATCATATGGGCTCTGAGGTCCCTCTAAGCTTTAATGATTCTATCAACCTATGATCATAATTTCAGAAGTTTCAAAGCTGCAGGTGACCCCAAAGGTAGGGATGCATGTAGGCTACAGTTCATTACCAGTGATGATATGTGCAGAAGAAATGAAAGAAATGGTATTATAAAGTGGCATATATGAAATGAAAAGTATTAGAGGATGACAGATTCAGATTCGAAATGGAATTTAGAGATCATCTAGCCCAACTCCCTCTTACAGATGGGGCAATTGAGGCCCAGGTTAACTGAGTGACTTGTCTAAGGTCACACAGGAGTGAGTGGTACAACTGAGATTTGAACTTAGGTCCCATCACCCCAGGAGTTGTTGTTGGTGGCGGTGGTGGTAGTGGTCCTTTGTTTCTGAAGGGGACCAGTGGCATCATAGAGTGATATCTTGACCTGTGAGTGAATTGGATTTAAGCAAGGCAGAGTTGCACAGTTATCAGCCTCACTCACTTTTCTAGAGTCATTAAAGGACAAAAGTCAAGATGACTGGCGATAGCCCGTGATACGGTGGATGACCTGGGCATCTTTGATGTCTGACCAAGCTCTCAGGGCTCCACATCACCTGCTTCAGCCACCCTTCATGGCTGTTGGAACAAACTGTTCTCATCCTCCCAACATACCCCTCACTCACAAATGGGTTTGAGGCCTGTCGAATACCCTTAACCTGGTTTAGCCCATCTGCTAAGACAACTTTTTCCAGAATGTGGCCTCTGCACATGCTAAGTCTTCTTGGAGCCACAGGTGAGAGTTGGGTGAGAGGCAGAAACCAAAGGTGAATGAGCAGTCCTGAAAAGGGCTCGGCAGCCTTCACGCCAGAGGTGCTAGTCCTCCCTGAACCCCCCATATACCCCAGGAGGTAGGCTAGTAGCAAGAGCAGCTGGATGAATGATACATCAACATTGACCAAAAACTGTTAAAATATCTAGAAAAAGGCCTCAGTTGACCGTGTAGATCTTCTGTGCAAATACTCTGTGGAGTATTTATGGAAAGATCCAGGTGAGAGCTGCACAAGATGAGACAGCATAGATGGGTTTTCATCTGTACCAGCAGAGGGGATTCTCACATTGTTGAGATGAGCTATCCACTGAAGGATCAAAGTATGAGTGTCTAAATCACTCTGTGGGTCTCTGCTGCACAGATGTTGTCTCTAGACCAGAAATGGGCAAAGTGACAGCCCATGAAGTCTCTAAAGGAGTCCAGGAAAGAGTAAGCTTAAGAAGATGGAGAAGTGGGACCCTCCCTATGCTTAATGGCTTATGTGCCCCATCTGCCCAATTCCCAAGTCTCTACAGTTGAGCTGGTGAGACAGATAGCCTGGGGAGCGTGCCTGACTCTTGATTACACATCCTGGCACCCATTTCACTAACAGAGTCAGAGCAGGTGAAATGTGATCAAACCAGTGCTTTGAGATCCCTGAATGAGAAGCCTGGAGAGGAAAGAGGAGGTGGGGGGGATGCAAAGGAAGAAGAATTGTCACAAATTATTACCATGTGAGGAGTTCTGTAAACGCGAGGTTATTACTTTTATTATTGTTATTATTAGCTGTAATGGCTGAGTGAGCAGTTCACTTGGCCCTAATAGAAAATTGCTCCTGACAACTCACCGTAACCACAGGATCCCAGGCAAAGCAATTGAGAGAAATGTTTTTAACTTCACCAGGGAATGACACATGGAGAGACTTATAGCAGCCTGGTTCCCAAAGCAGCCGAGCTATGCGTCTTGCGCCCTCTCCCCAGCCCGTAGCTCAGAGCAGGTGGGGCCGAGGGCAAGAGAGCAAGGGGAACCTCGCAAGGCTCCAAATTACCCTTGGCAAAGGTAAGCGCTCTCTTCTTGGCCCAGTTGGCAGGGTGCAGGGGCCAGGGAAAGGAAGACGGTCCCATCCCCATCTTCTTTTTGCTCACCGGTAAGCCCATTAGGAATGTATCTCTGTCTCTCCACTGATTGCTCCTCTGTGCTATTAATTTGCGGTCGTATTAATTCCTGCTGCTATTATACAGCTAGGTGATGCAGAACAAAGCTTCTCATTAACATGGCAAAGGAGTTATTGCTACCGCCAGGGGTGATTTTTTTTTAACCCTCCTCCCTTCCCCCATGCCCCCAATCCCCCTCTCACATCCCTCCAACCTCTATTCTATTCTGACATGAGTTGCTCCTTGATCCTTGGAATATGACCAATAGGCCATGAAACTGAGAAAGAAACCCACCCAGGCAAATCTGGAGTTGCCAAAGGTGGTCAGGGTGTTTGCAGGGAAATAAAGAAACCCCTTTTATCTATACTTTTTCCTCTTTATTGGCCTTTTCTTTTATTTGGCGACATGTTGTTCTTGAAATTGTAAATCGGTTTTGCTCCTTGGCCTTCAAAAGGATATGTGGAACAGTCTGGCCTGGTGGGTAAGGCTTTAGAGCCACAAGAGTTTGAATGCCTGTTCTTTTCTCCACTCCCTATGTGACCTTGGGCAAATTGTGTTGACTCTCTGGGCCTCAGTTTCTTTTTCTTTTCTGGTGAGGCAATTGGGGTCAAATGACTTGCCCATGGTCACACAGCAAGTAAGTGTCAAGTGTCTGAGGCCGGATTTGAACTCAGGTCCTCCTGACTCCAAGGCTGGAGCTCTATCCAGTGCACCACTTAGCTGCACCTCCTCAATTTCTTTATTTATAAAATGAAGGAGGGGAATAGAGCAGGATTGCTCCTAGATGTAATAGAAATCCACTGGAGTTTATTAAGAAGTGGGGATGGCATGGGCAGGCTTGTGGTTTAGGAAAATCCCTATAGCAGTTGAGTAGAGGATACTATATTTCACTGCATAATCATCGCCACCAAATAATCGTCGCACCCTGTTTTTTTTTTTCCAGTCCAAAATTTGGTTTATAACCTTTCATCGCATAATCGTTGCATGTTATCATTCTGTTTGTCATGCCGCTTAAAAAGTAAACAAAGCAGCAATGTATCCACCAGTGGCATATGGATACACATTTCTCTTTCACGCATTGCAAGCTGAGAGTCTAGACTTTTAGCGCACGAGCATTGTCAGTATTTAATTTTAACATATATTCACGAATATGCCGTGCATCCTAATCTTACACCAAAGACAGTTTAGTAACAAATGATTTTTAAGTAATACCGACACATTTTTAAAAAGTTTCACATAATGGTTGCACCCCACTTTCTGTGGAAAAATTTGGCATAAAATCTGTGACGATTATGCAGTGCTGTATGGTAGGTTAGAGCAGAGAGAGAGGGATACTTGAGACATGGAGAACAATTAAGATACTACTGAAATAGTTGAGGTGATAAGGGCCTAACTAGAGTGGTGGCTATGTGAGCAGAGAGAAGGAGACATATATGAGACATATAGTGGAATTAGAAACAAAAAGATTTGAAAACTCATTGGATATGTGGGGTGAGTGAGAGGATGAAATTTAGGATGACACTGAGGTTTTGAACTGTGATTGGAAGGGTGGTAGTGCCCTCACCAGTACTAGGAAAAGCGGGGAGAGGGGTGAGTTTGAGAGGAAAGATGAGTTTTATTTGGGATATGCTGAGTTTGAAATGCCAACAGGTTGTCTAGCCTGAAGTGTCCAGTAGGCAGTTTGTTTATAGCACTAGAGGCCAAGAGGGAGTTTAGGGCTGGATATGGAGATCTGGAAGTCACCTGCATGGAGATAATAACTGAGCCCATGGAAACTGATGAGATCCTTGAGTGAGAGAGCATAGAGAGAATTGAGGAGAGGGTTTAGGGCAGAGCTCCAGGGGCACACTCACCATTAGTGGGCATGACATGAAAGAAAAAGGAGACTGTTAGGTAGCAGGAGAACCAAGAGACAGCAGTGCCACAAAAAACCGGAGAAGAGAGAGTGTCCTGGAGGAGAATGATTCCGGTCGGGGGTAGCATAGTGTAGTATATAGAATGCTTTACTTGCAATCAGGAAGACTTCACCATTTACTCTCTTCCCACTATTTACTAGGCACGGAACCTGGAGCAAGTCACTTAAATTCTTTGCACCTCAGTTTTTTCATGTAAAATGGAGAGGGTAATAATACCAGTAGTATAGGCTTCACAATGTTCCTCATCATCACTGCTGTCATCATCGTCATCATCATCATCATCAGTAATGATGTCTTGTTAGACTCAGAGTTAACAGCTTTAGGCTCAATTCTAAATCAGCTTGTTACTTGGGCCAATCTTTGTGCCTCACTTTCCTAATCTATAAAATGGAAACAAAAATGCCTTTACTATGTGCTTCAAAGGTGGTTGTGATGATCAGAAAAGATAATGAACACAAGAAAGCATTTTACCTGACTGCAAAATTCTGTACAGATACATGTTCTCGTGAGTTTGGGGCCTCATTTTATTTATGGGGATAGTCTAGGATTAGCTCCGGCACACACTTGAGAAGTGACCTTATGAGGTTAGTGGTTTTGTCTGGGTACTATGGAACTCTTTTCCTCCTTGTGATTCTAAGAAGCACATACAGGGATGAAATCCATAACTCAGCATCACCAATATTCAGAAGTATAACTAGGAATTTTTTTAACTAGTAGAGGAGAGAGAAGTACAGAGGGCAGGCATCTGCTAGCATGAAGGGTGCAGGCTGTCTCCTTTTCTGTCTGCCTCTTCTTATAGCTTTCACTGGCCTCAGTCCTTCTCCCTTTTCTGGGGACTGTTTTCTCCTTGCCATTCCTCAACTCTCCAGTGATCTTGCAGATGCTTGGGAGTGGAGGGCTATTATGCATTGGGATAACAGTCTTCTCCCACTGTTGGAAAGAAGGTCATCCATTCCCAATGTCAGTACCCCAGAAAAAGCCTCAGCCACCCCACCCTAGTTATAGCTCTGTTAGTACTGTGCTCACAATAAATAACTGATTTAAAGGCTTCTGGATATAAGTCCTTAACAGCAACTTCCTATCAAATGAAAGCAATGGGATTCAGGTCATAACCGAGTGTCTTCGGAGGATGATGAGGTAGTTTAAAGTTTTCTCTCTCCCCCCTTCCCTTTTCTCCCTCTCTCCCTTCCCTCTCCACTTTCTTTCTCTCTGTCTCTGTCTCTCCCCACTTTTTTGTCCATTGATGCTTCTTTTTTCCCAGTCATAACTCACATTTTCCTTTCTCTCCACTCACAGCGCATCTACTGATCCATATATTTCTCTACCATCACTGTCATTCCTGCTTTATAAGAAGCACGCTAAAGATGAATGTGGCACTTGAAACAGCTGTAGGGATAGATAGGGTCAGCTTTCCCTCACCTGAACACATAATGAATGGCATCCCACCTCTTTTGAGTTGGACAAAAAGTCTGCAAGTTCAGGCAAGGGAACTGAAGAAGAGAGAGAAGGTAAGGAGGATGAGTCGAGTGTAGTTCTTGCTCTGGGCATAAAATTCACTAGCAACATGTATTACCATTCAATTCAACAAACACTCATTAATTGTCTACTATATGGAAGGCCACTGGACCATAAAGAACATCACAGCAGCCTTGTAGCCAGATATCCAGAGCCAATACCACTACTGAAAAGCAAGGGGAGCCAGTTGCCATTAAAATTGGCCAGTGTGCTAAGGCCAGACAATAGAAAACCAATGAGGTGAATAAAGATTTAACGATCCACTCTCAGGTACCCCTGTCATATACCAAAGGTCCCTCTTATCTCCTCCAAGGTAAGGGAACCTCTTTTGTCCTTGCCTCTGAGAAAGCAAGGGGGAGTCATTGGACTGGAGCCAATGTGATTTGGGTTTCATAGACTACCATGAATTTTTAAATATAGTAGAAAGAAATATTCAAACTTATTTATAGCAGGAACATGTCCTTTTAACAGGACAGAGGTGAAACTACAGACATTTGTAAGGGCTCTGTTCACCTTCCAGGTGTCTAAGAGCTATTTCAGATTCCCAAATGGTTCTTTCATTTTCAGAAATATTTGATGGTAAATGGGTCATGTTTTATTCTTAAGTGATGATTTCTTAAAAGCAGAAGTGATTATTCTTATGGGTTATTCTCATTGCTGATAAGTATGTCCAATTTAATCATACCTGATTATTACTAGGTAACCATCCTAGAACTGGACCAGAAGAACTTGGGATATGGAGAACACCACCTACTGTGGTTGGTGTTCCCTAGAATCAATCAATCAATGAACAAGCACTCATTAAGCAACTTCTTTGTGCCATCCCCTGTGCTAGACACTGAACTTAACAAAGACAAAACTCAAACAGTTCCTGTCCTTGACGGGCAGTCTGGTAACATGCTGGACTCAAAGTCAGAAAAACCTGTTTTTGAATCCTGCATCGGATACTTACTAGTTGTGTGACCCTGAGCAAGTCACTTAACCTCTCCTTGTCTCAGTTTCCTCATTTACAAAATGAGACAATAATAACACTTATTTCACAAGGTTATTATGAAGTTCAACCAATATAACATAGTAAAAGTGTTTTACAAACCTTAAATTGTTATATACGTTATTAGCAACTGTTATTATTTTCATTTTATCCCACCTTCTGTGCATGGCTAGATTCCAAGACTCTGTCTATCCTGGACCCTCTTCTGTCCTTCCTCTTCACCCCCTCTATCTTGATTTTCTCATTAGTTTGCCTGAGTTCAGTTACCATCTCTATACGAATGATTACTGGATCTCTAGTCCATCCCTGGCCACACTCCTGAGCTCCAGTTCCATATAATGAATTACCTGTTAGATGCCTTTATCTCCATCTGGGTATCTTGTAGAATATTTCAAACCCAGCATTTCTAAGACAAAATTATCTTCTTCCCTCCCAAATCCCTCCTTCCAACCTAACTTCACTGTTTTTCTTGAGACCACAGCTATCCTTCTAGTCATCCAGGTTTTCAACCTCAGAATCATACTCCACGCTCCCTCTCCAACCTTCTTATCTAATCAAATATAGAATCTTACTGATTCAAGTCCTCTAATATCTCTTGCATCTACCCCTTTCTCTATACTGACACAATCACTAGTTCAGGCATTCATCAGCTCTTGCCTGGTCCATGGCACTAGCTTCCTAACTGGTCTCCTTGTATTTAGTTTTATCTTCTGCGCAATTGCCAAATGATATTCTTTTTTTTTTAAATAAATTTATTTATTTTTAGTTTTCAACATTTACTTCCACAAGATTTTGAGTTCCAAATTTTCACCCCATCTCACCCCTCCCCCCACCCCAAGATGGCATGCATTCTGAATACCCCTTCCCCTAGTCTGCCTTCCCTTCTATCTCTCCCCCCCTTCTCTTATCCCCTTCCCCTTCTATTTTCCTGTAGGGCAGGATAGATTTCTGTACCCCATTTCCTGTATTTCTTATTTCCCAGTTGCATGTGAAAACGTTTTTTTAAACACGTGTTTTTAAAACTTTGGGTTCCAAGTTTTCTCCCTTCCTCCCTCCCTACCCACCCTCATTGATAAGGCAAGCAACTTAATATAGGTTACACATGTGCAGTTACGCAAAACACTTCCATAGTAGACATGCTGTGAAAAACTTGCTCTATTTCCCTTAATCCTATCCCGCCCCCCTCATTTATTCTATTCTTTCTTGTGACCCTGTCCCTCCTCAGAAGTATTTGCTTCTGATTACCTCCTTTCCCAATCTGTCCTCATCTCTATCATCCCCCTACTCTCTTGTCCCCTTCCTCCCCCTATTTTCCTGTAGGGTAAGACAGATTTCCATACCCAATTGAGTGTGTATGTTATTCCCTCCTGAAGTCAAATTCTATGAGAATAAGATTCACTCATTCCCTCTCACCTTCTCCCATTTCCCCTCCACTGTAAGAGCCTTTTCTTCTCTATTTTTTTGAGATAATTTACTCCATTCTACCTCTCCCTTTCTCCTTCTCCTAGCATAATCCTCTTTCATCCCTTATTTTTATTCTCCAGATATGACCCCTTTATCTTCAACTCACCCTGTGCCCTCTGTCTATCTATCTATCTATCTATCTATACATACATACATACATATAATTTTTTCCCTCCAACTACCCTAATACTGACAAAGGTCTCATGAGTTACAAATATCATCTTTCCATGCAGGAATGTAAACAGTTCAACCTTAATAAGTCTCTTATGATTTCTCTTTCCTGTTTACCTCTTCATGTTCCACTTCAGTCTTGTATTTGAAAGTCAAATTTTCTATTCAGCTCTGGTCTTTTCATCAAGAATGCTTGAAAGTCCTCTATTTCACTGAATAACCATCTTTTCCCCTGCAGGATTATACTCAGTTTTGGTGGGTAGGTGATTCTTGGTTGTAATCCTATTTCCTTTGCCCTCCAGAATATTATATTCCATGCCCTGCGGTCCTTTAATGTAGAAGCTACTAAATCTTGTGTTATCCTGATTGTGTTTCCACAATACTTGAATTGTTTCTTTCTGGCTGCTTGTAATATTTTCTCCTGCCTGGGAACTCTGGAATTTGGCTACCATATTCCTAGGAGTTTTCCTTTGGGGATCTTTTTCAGGAGGAGATTGGTGGATTCTTTCAATTTCTATTTTGCCCTCTGGTTCTAAAATATCAGGGCAGTTTTCCTGGATAATTTCTTGAAAGATGTTGTCTAGGCTCTTTTTTTGATCATGGCTTTCAGATACTCCAATAATTCTTAAATTCTCTCTCCTGGATCTATTTTCCAGGTCAGTTGTTTTTCCAATGAGATATTTCACATTGTTTTCTAATTTTTCATTCTTTTGGATTTGTTTTACAGTATATTGATTTCTCATGAAGTCACTAGCTTCCAATTGCTCTATTCTAATTTTTAAGGAAGTATTTTCTTCAGTAATCTTTTGGACTTCCTTTCCCATTTGGCCAATTTTGCTTTTTAGGGCATTCTTCTCCTCATTGGCTTTTTGGACCTCTTTTGCCATTTGGGTTAGGCTATTTTTTAAGGTGTTATTTTCTTCAGTATTTTTTTGGTTCTCCTTTAACAAGCTGTTGACTTGTTTTTCATGATTTTCTTGCATCATTCTCATTTCTCTTCCCAGTTTTTCCTCTACTTCTCTTACTTGCTTCTCAAAATCCCTTTTGAGCTCTTCCAAGACCTGGGACTGATTCATATTTTTCTTGGAGGCTTTGGATGTAGGAGCTTTGACTGTATTGTCTTCTTCTGGTTGTATGCTTTGATCTTCTTTGTCACCAAAGTAAGATAATATAGTCTGATTCTTTTTGTGAGGTTTGCTCATGATCCCGGCCAATTATTTGAGTTTTAAACTCTTTGTTAAGGTAAGAGTCTGCTTCCAATGTGGAGAACGTGCTGTCTCAAGTTTCAGGGGTTTGTACAGCTGTTTTCAGAGATACTTCTAGGGACCTGTAAATTTTCAGTTCTTCCAAGGGGCAAGGTGTTTCCTCTCCCTTGCCACAACAAGCTTCACTACACCAGCGCTTCTCTTTGCCCCAGGACTGCCCCTCAGAACTGTGACCCAGATCCAAATACGGGCAAAGCAAGAGATTCCTGCCTCAGCACTGGCAAAGAGATCCCTGCAATCCCCCTCTGATCATCCACTCAATTCCCCCTCAGTCTGTGGTCCAGAAGCTCAGGAAACAGCCACAGCCCTGGCCTGCACTTGAGACTTGTGGCTGAGACCTAGCTCCTCTCTCACCACGGTCACAAACTTTTCCCACTGACCTTCTGAGTTATCTTTGGCATTCTAGGTTTGAGAGGTCTGGAAACCGCCACATCTGCCCACGATTCAGTCCTCTGAGGCCTGCTCCAGGTTCGCTGTGGCCTGCTCGCCCACGCTGCACTGCGCTCCTTTCCCCACCTGGTGCAATATACGTTTCTGATCAACCATCCAGGTTGTCTTGGGCTGGAAATTTGTTTCACTCTATCTTTTTGTGGGTTCTGCTGCTTTAGAATTTGTTTAGAGCCATTTTTTATAGGTATTTGGAGGGGTTTGGGGGAGAGCTCTAGCAAGTCACTGCTTTCCCTCCGCCATCTTGGCTCCGCCCCGCCAAATGATATTCTAGAAGCACATGTATGACTACGTCGCTCCTCTGCCCCAGATGCTACAGTGGCTTCCCATTTCCTCTAGGATCAGATACAAACTCTTCTGTCTGGCATTGAAAGTTCATCACAGTCTGATTCTGCTCTACTTTCCCAGACTTATTCCATATTATTCCCCTTCACACATTCTCTGTCTCAGTGAAATAGGTCTAATTGTTATTCCCTATGCACGCTTGATTTCTGACTTCCCTGCTTTTACACAGGCTCTTCCTCATCCAGGAATCCACTTCTTTTTTGCCTCTGTCTTGTAGAATTCTTGGCTTCCTTAAAGGCTCAGCTCTTTATAGTGCTGCCCCTTTACAGGATGCCCAACCTGATCGTTTTTCTTCTCCCATCCGAACCCCAGGTGACACTGCCCCTCAAAGTTGCTTTGAATTTACATTGCGTGCATTTTATTTGTGTATCTATATATACATGAGATTTTCTCCCTGTTTTTTTCCTGTGTGAGGGTCAGGTCTATGTCATTTTTTTTTTGTCTTTGTATCTGTAGTGACTGGAGCAGGATAAGTACCTAAGAAATTCCTGTTTGATTAAATTGCTAATTTGGTCAAGGTAAAGAAATGGGAGAGGCTGTTCCTGGAAGAGGGCATAACCTAGTATTAGTTTGAGTGAATCTAGGAAATGGCAAGACTGCGTCATCAATTTACCCCAAGGCCCAGGACACTTGAATTTTATGACATCTCTCTAAGTTTGACCTTCTCTATTCTTTCATTTATCCACCAGTCTCTGACCATTATTTTCCTCATCTTTAAGATGAAAGGGTCAGATTAGACAATATGTAATGTCCTTTCCAACCCTAAAAAGTGAGTGATTCTATTTCTAATTAATATAGCTCTTCTTCAAAGTCAGATCTAAACAGTTGGGAAAATATTAATTGCTCATAGGTAGGCTGAGCCAATATGATAAAAATGACAGTTCTATCTAAATTAATCTATTTATTCAGTGCCATACCAATCAATCAAAAATTTATTTTATAGAGCTAGAAAAATCATAACAAAATTCATCTAGAAGAATGAAAACTCAAGGATATCAAGGTCATCAATGAAAAAAAAGATCAAAATTAGGTGGTCTAGCTATACCAGATCTCAAACTGTATTATAAAGCAGTAATTACCAAAACAATCTGATACTGGTTAAGAAATAGAGTGTTAGATCAGTGGAATAGATTAGGTACAAATTATATCAGAGTCAATGACCATAGTAATGTAGTACTTGATAAACCCAAAGATCCTAGCTTCTGGAACAAAAACTAATTATTTGACAAAAACTGCAGGGAAAACTAGAAAACAGTATGGCAGAAACCAGGTAAAGACCCATATCTCACACTGGATACCAAGATTAAGTCAAAATGGGTACATGATTTACACAGAAAGGGTAATACCATAAGCAAATTAAGAGAACATAGAATAGTTTATCTGTCAGATTTATGGATAAGGGAAGAATTTAGGACCAAACAAGATATAGAGAGCATTACAAAATGTAAAATACATAATTTTGATTAAGTAAATTAATTTTTTCCCCACAAACAAAAGCAATGTAACCCAAATGATAAGGAGAGCAGAAAACTGGGGGGGGGGGCGGCACGGGATTTTGCAACAAGTATCTCTGATAAAGGCCTCATTTCTTAAATATGTAGGGAACTGAGTCAAATTTATAAAAATACAAGTCATTCTCCATTTGATAAATGGCCAAAGGACATGAACAAGCAGTTTTCAGACAAAAAATTCAGTTATTTATAGGCATATGAAAAAATGCTCTAAATCACTATTGATCAGAGAAATGCAAATTAAAATAACTCTGAGGTACCACCTCACACCTATCAGAGTGGCTAATATGACAAAAAAGGAAAATGTTTGGATGTTGGAGGGGATGTGGAAAAACTGGGACACTAATTCACTGCTGGTGGAATTGTGAACTGATCCAACCATTCTGGAGAGCAATTGGGAACTATGCCCAAAGGGCAACCAAACTGTGCATACCCTTTGATGCAACAATACTACTACTAGGTCTATATCCCAAAGATATCCAAATAAAAGGAAAAGGACATATTTACACAAAAATATTTATAGCAGCTCTTTTTGTGGTGGCTAAGAATTAGAAATCAAAGGGATGCCCATCAATTGAGGAATGGCTAAACAAACTGTGGTACATATGATTGTAATGGAATATTATTGTGCTATAAGAAATGACAAACAGAATGATTTCAGAAAAACCTACAAAGACTTACATGAACTGATGCATAGTGAAGTGAACAGAACCAGGAGAATGTCTGCACATAGTAACAGCAATATTGTTTGATGAAGAGCTGTGAATGACTTAGCTATTCTCAGCAATACAATGATCCAAGACAATCCCAAAGGACTAATGATGAAGTATACTATCTGCCTCCAGAGAAAGAAGTGATATTGATTGAATACAGACTGAAGCATGCTATTGTTCACTTTCTTTCATTTTTTTCTTTTACTCTAATCTTCTTGTAAAAATGACTAATACGGAAATGTTTTACATGATTGCGTATGTATAACCTGTATCTGATTGCTTACACTCAGGGAGTAGGGAAAGGAGAGAGGAAGAGACAGAATTTAGAACTCAAAACTTTAAATGAAAATGTTAAAAAAAATTTTCAAAGAGTAAGAAGAAGAAAAAAAATTTTGTTTCCTGTTGGACACTGGAAACACTGTAGGAAAGGGACCCCATCTTATAAGAATACCCCCATTTGAACACTACCTTTCCCTGAGAGGTGGATACAGTGAAGTGTTGAGTTTTATTAGCTTGAACACCAAGATGAGGCTGCCAGTCTCCTACAATATATTGGTGCTGCCAGCAAGAGTCAGGCAATGCAATTGCTTTATTTATCCCACATGTCAGGCAGGAACCCTGATACCCAGAGTGTGGCTGACGCAGAGTGACACTGTCCCTGCAGCACAGTAACCAACATTTCTTCAACATCTCTGTGTTTGAGATTTATCTCCCCTTCCCTGCCTCCCTCTCATGCAGCCTTCCCCTCCCCCATCTCCTCCATCCCCAATCCCGCTTCAGCATGGCCCTCATTCTATAGTAATACCCTAAGAGGGTCACAGAGGAAATGTGAGGGTCATTTCCTCCAGGGTAGTTAGATAGGGCCTCAGCTGGTGAATAGGAGAGGCATAGATCTTCTGAGAGGGGATTGAAGGAGGGAGGAGTTAAACCAACCTCCTCACTTACAGATGAGGAAACTGAGACCCAGAAAGGTTAAGTGATGTATCTAGTGTCACACAGGTAGTACCTGAGAGACAGAAGGGGGAGAAGGGAAGGGAACGAGTACATATTAAGCACCAGGCACTGTGCTAAGCACTTTACAAACATCTCATTTGATCCTACCAACAACCTTGGGAGGTAGGTACTATTATTATCCCCATTTTACAGTTATGGAAACTGAGGCAGACCGAGGTTAAAGTGAGGCCCAGGGTCATATAGTTAGTAAATATCTAAGACTAGATTTGAACTCGGGACTTCCTGACTCTAGGGCCAGTACTGTATCCACTGTGTCGTGTAGCTACAGGTATTGAATCCAGGTTCTCTGACTGATTGTAAGGTCAGGGCCCTTTCAACTGTTTTACATTGACTTGAGGCAGGCAGGTAGTTTAGTGGGTAAAGTGCTACACTTGAAGTATGGAATGTGTGAATTCAAAGCCTTCTTCAGACACTTATTAGTTGGTCAGATCACTTAACCTCTCTGGGCCTCAGTTTCCCCATTTTTTACATAAAGGGGTTGGACTCTGTGGCCTTCAAGGTCCCTCTCATCTCTAAATCTCGAATCCTATGATCCTACAACTTTCTTCTTTCATTGAACCAGCCCTTATTATGTCTATAAGGGGACAAGCTATAGGAATATCTTGTCATGGCAGAGCATAACAATATCAGAAATGCCGCATAGAGTCAGGCTGGTGCTCTGTCCAGGTTAGTGGGAGTACTAAGGAACATTTAGAAGACCCCCAGGCTTATTCCTATTCTCACTCTCCTTTGAGCTCATTTAAATGAGCTCTTCCACACTCACTCACTTGGAAATGTTTCTCTTCTCTCCTTAAGGATTGCCAAGGGTAGGTAGTTTTCTTGGGTTCTGGCTACTAACCAGTGAAGCCAGTTGTGTGTCTGGTGGGAGCCATCAGCTATGTGTGCCTGGTGGGGGCCATAAGGTCCTAATGGATGTTGGTATTAAGTTCAGCCTTCCTCAGCCTGAACACTTAACCAAGTGCCTTTATTAAGGTACTCTCTGTCCAAGTCCCCCACCCCCCCACCCCTTTCACTGAAACACCCTCCAAGGGAATGCCACAGCCTAATCCCTGAGTCTAGGAATGCATGCTGGTCTACTAAGGAGGATCAGAAGGCATTTGGTGGTCCTTCCTGGATGTCAGATGGTAGGGATTCTAAACCACTCCCTGACTAAGCTTGGATTAGAGGTAGGAGATGTGGGGGCAGATTGCCCTCAGGCATCTCTCTGAAAGCACCACTTTTGTTTAAGCCCTCCCCAGATGGAGAAAGAATGGGGTATGTGACCCAGACCAGGGAGATCATAAAGGCTGTTCAGAAGGTGCCTCAAAATAGCTC
Organism: Vombatus ursinus; assembly: GCF_900497805.2. NCBI lineage: Eukaryota > Metazoa > Chordata > Mammalia > Diprotodontia > Vombatidae > Vombatus > Vombatus ursinus. The sequence continues at coordinate 1,975,272 of NW_020954648.1, read as the reverse complement.
TTGGTCAGAATGTTGGAGAACAGTCCTCTGCTTGACACATTGACAGGGATGCGCCTTGAGCAAAATTGTCTTCTTTGAAAGCTCTGTCTCCTTCTAATTGAAAATCTGTGAGAAGGAACTGGAGCCAGGGTCTGCTTAACCCTAGTGACCTCTCTGCTTAACACTGCACCAGGAAAGTGAAACCACGGCACATCGCGAGATCCGATGTCGGAAAGGACTTGGCATCTGGAGCCGGGATTTAAACATATGTGGCAGCATTTAACCTTCTCCCATCTCCCCTGCGTATGAGGGCTGGAGGCTGCGAGTTAAGAAAGGACTTCAATTATGGAATGCAAAGAGATCCCACCTGTCTCCTCATACGTAGAACCAGAAGGACAGGCTCTCTCTTTGCCTTTTCTCCCTCTGCTGTGTGTGATGAACCACAGTCTGGTGAAGAGAGCATGCAGCTGGACATCAAGAAATCTGGGCTTGATGAGAACTTGGCTGGCCTCAGACTTCTTCTTGGAATGGCCACTTTTAGGGAGGGACCTCCCATGCTTGTTGTGAGGAAGGAGCTTTGTAAATCTGTGATGTAACCATGAGTTATTATTATTTTTTATTTTAATGCTTTAAGGATCTGTGAATTTTCAGTGTGGCTACTTCTACCACTATTGGAAATCACAACCTCTTTATGTTTTAGTAGATGGTCCTCAAGAATTGTCACTGAAGAAGTCATTACCTTGTGGCCAACACAGTGATGAGTTTCTCCATACTTGGTTAGGATTGGTCTTTAAGTGGAAAATGTACATAACCTGTCATACGTCATATGTGAGCACTAGGCCCATACTTTCAAACATTTCCAACTTGACCTCCCTGAAAGTTTGGTAAGAATCGCCGGAGCTTATTCTCCACTGACACATGGCCTCAGAGAACCCTGGAGGACCTACACACCACAATGAGGCATTGTAGAAGGAATTAAGGGGAATCAACGTCTTCTTATTTCTTTTTAGAGGTAGCTAGCTGGCCTAATAGACAGAGTACTGGAGCTAGGAAGACCCAATTGAAACCTGCCCCAGATTCTTATTAGCTCCATCTCCTTGGGCAAATCACTTAACAGCTCTAGGCCTCAGTTTCTGAATATGTAAAATGGAAATAAAAGAACTACCTTACTTGGTAGTAATGAGAATCAAATTTTATATATTTATACACACATATATAGTATTTTGAAAACCTTTAAGTGATATATATATATGTATATGTGTGTTAGCTGTTATTATTATTAATATTATTATTATTATTTTGTTGTTTCTTTTCCTTCTTCTCTACTCCTGCTTCCACAATGGACTAGTAAGAATACTATTTTCTAGACTGTATTATCTGCCTCCAGCCACTATTTCAACCAAGACACCTTTGTAAAGTATCCTGCTGCTTATCCAATATCTCTAAAGTTTCATGTCCCCAGGTACTTGAAGGTTGAGTCATGTCATATAACAAGTCTTCTAGGTAATAATAATAATAATGATGATAGCTGACATTTATATAGGCTTACTATGTGCCAAGCACTGTGCTAAGCACTTTACAGTTAGTATCTCAGTTAATCCTCACCACAACCCCAGAAGGTAGGTAATATTATTATTTCCATTATACAGATGAGGAAACTGAGGCAAACAGGGGTTAAGTGACTTGCTCAAGGGGATACAGCTAATACGTGTCTGGGGCTGGATTTGAACTCAAGTCTTATGACTCCAGGCCTGGTGCTCTATCCACTGTGCCACCTAGCTGCCTTCCAGGTGCACTAAATATGACAAGGATTCCTGATCCTCTATCCCAAAGGGATATATTAGGATTTGGCCTCTAGTGTTATATGCTTCCTTCTTCAGTACAGCCTTTTCTTCCTTTCCCATACTGTCATCCTACATGTCCACTCCCACTGCCTTTCCTGTCTTCTCTCATCAGTCAGACAGTCAATAAACATTTATTAAATGCCAATTGTGTGCCAGGCACTGCACTAAGCACTGTTCTCCTCTTCCTTCTTCTCGTGGACTGAAGAATTATTATCCACATCCTACTCTTTTTCAAATAGAAGTATTAAAAAGATAAGGGGGTGAGAGTGGGGCTAGAGTTAGAAAATACACAATAGCCCTGTCACTTCAGACAAACAGAGCCTAAGTAGAGGTGTTCCTGGATTGTTTTATTAAATTGAAATCAGACAGAACAGGACATAACATGTTTCATATTTCCTATTTGTTATTGAGTTGTTTCAGTCGTGTCTGATTCTCTGTGAACCCATTTGGGGCTTTCTTGGCAAAGATCCTGAAGTGGCTTGACATTTATTTCTCCAGCTCATTTTACAGATGAGGAAACTGAGGCAAACAGGGTTAAGTGACTTGCCTAGGGTCAAACAGCTAGTAAGTGTCTGAGACCAGATTTGAACTCAGGAAGATCAGTCTTCCTGACTCCAGGACCAGTGCTCTATCCACTGTGCCACCTAGCTGCCCTTTCTACTTCTTACTAAAATGGATGTTCTTGGACAAAGGCAGTATTTTAGAGCACAATCTATTATCTTAAATTCATCTATTCATTCAATTTATTCATTCCATGTACATTTATTAAGCGCTTACTGAACGTAAGACATCATGCCAGGCTCTGTGGTTACAAAGGCAAAACAGAACAATATCCTTGGGCTCTGGAGAAGCCCATCTGTTCTACTCTAGGGACCCATCATTTAAGGGATAATCAGCCATTGCAACCTCTAGTCTTAGAGAGTTGCCTAGAGCACAGAAAAATCTCTGAAGCAACTTGCCCAGAGTTACACAACCAGTCTGTGTCAGAGGCTGGAAATGAGTCCGAGTCTTCCTGGCTCTGGGGCCAGCCCCCTACCCATTATGCTGCACTGCTTTTTGATGGAAAAATAAATACAATGTCATCTGAGGAGGGAGAAGCCATCGACAACCAAGAGGAACAGTCTCATGGGGACACCTGAGTTGATCCTTGAAAGAAGCTAATGATTCTGGCAAAATCACACTAAATATGGACCAAAAATAAGAACTAATGTTTTGGGAAGGTACGAATAAAGCTTACAGACTTAGATTCGTAGAAAGAAGAGCTGAAAAAGAGAGAGAGCATAGTCAAAGCCCCTCATTGTACAAGTGAGGAATCTGAAGCACAGACAATTTCAGCTAATTATCCAACATTACACATCTAGTCACTGGTATGGCTAGGAGTGGAATCCAGATCTCTGGTGCACTTTCCGTTATATCCAGGATTCTTGGCCTTTGTTGCGTCATGGAACCTCTAAGCAGTCTGGTCAAGCCTATAGACCCCATCTCAAGGTCATGTTTCTAAATGTATAAAATGAAATAAAGAGGAAACCAATTAGATTGAAATACAATTATCAAAATGTGAAATAAAATAACATAAAATGAAATCTACCTCCCCCCTCCAAAGAGCTGCTTTTAAACCAATGTATCCCCTAGTCCATACCTTAAATCCAAGAGACGTTTTCCCCCTTTCAGTGGGTTCCCCTATTAAACCAATGGGTCCCTCAGTCCTTATCTTAGATCTGAGGGAAGTTCTTGGGGTCCCTAGAACTACCCTTGGGGTTTTTTCTACCACTGGAAGTCAGGGGAGGACAAAGGATTTCTTTCTAGACCTAGGTCAGTCCATAAAGTCCAAAAAGGCTTCTCCTAGGAGACTGGTTGGTTTGAAGGTCTCTGGATATCTCTGGAAGGTAACTCAGTAAATCTTTTTTTTAAGGCAATTGGGGTTAAATGACTTGCCCAGAGTCACACAGCTAGTAAGTGTCAGGTGTTTGGTCTGAGATTGGATTTGAACTCAGGTCCTCCTGACTTCAGGGCCGGTGCTCTATCCACTTGCCACCTAGCTGTCCCTCTAACTCAGTAAATCTCATAGGTACTTCAAGGAAAGAAAGGTCACATAACCTTCAATCTGAAGGTAGAAAGATTTTTCTGAGGTTCATGGTTTGCTGTGATGTACTTAAATGAGTGCTTAGGTTAACTTAATTTTGTGGTCTGAAGTTATGAGAGGCATGCAAAGACTACTCTGCATTTGGCTATCACTAATACCCTTCCAAGGACAGAAAGATGTTGGACCATACGAAATTTGGTTAAATTCTGCTTCCTCGAAGGTGCCTGTCTAAGGACAATAGAAGGGAATGGAGGGAAATCACAGCGAATCCTTCCAGAAAAGGGCTCTTCACTCAGCTATCTCCCTACTAGCTTTCAAGAACAGCAGTTTAATCTCCAACATGACTTGTACACTATCTTAAGTGACTCTCTATCTTTTTTTAAAGCATTTTAATGGGCAGTTCTCATCTCCTTCTTGCTGCAAAGAGGGGAGTGATTTTTCTTTTTCTGGCCGGTTTATCATAAGTAAATCTTGGGTGTCTAGGTTTTACATCTTAACAAGAAACAAGTACTTTATAATAACTGTTCAGATTAAACTCCAGCATACTCTCAAACCATTAACCTGCAGGAATTGTAACGATAAATTAAACATATTAATGAAGCTGTACTACAAGCTTGAAATTTGTTAGGTAAATTGTAATGTTATTAACAACCAAGTTGACTTATCACCATCTATCATTGGGGGGAAATGAACTAAAACCGTGATTACATGACATGGAAACCCTGCCAAAATAAATAAAAATAGAAATGATTGTTACTAGGAAACGCAAATCTGCCAGGACATTTTCATGGGAGCCTCAGCCCCACAGCCCTTTCTGTTTCCTCCCTCTCTCTTTCAGCTCTTCTCCACCATCTGGTTCAGGTCTTCCCATTATCTGTTTTCTCTCCCTTCTTATTTCAGTAAGGATTTTGGAAACTACAGGTTTCTCATACATAGTGGTTTGTTATAAAGAGCGCTGGATTTAGAGATAGAAAACCTGGATTTAAATCCCAGTTATGTTACTAATGAGTCATGTGACCTTGGGCAAGTTACTTCCCCCTTTCTTAGTTTCCTCATTTTTAAAATAAAGGAATTGAACTAAACAAACTCTAAAGTCCCTTCCAGCACTAACATTTTAGAGTTCTCTGTTGCTTCTTTGGCTGTAGAACGGCATCTTTGCTGCTGCTCTTTCCTGAACATTGGTCTCCTAATCTATTTATCTCCCCTCTCTTCAGACTCCTATGACTATTATTATCTGAGTCAATCACTCCAGTATCCTCTCCAAACTCAAAGTAAATTCTTTGCCACTGTAATAATAACAAAGACAATCACTGATACAGTGTTTTAAAGTAACTTAATCTACATTGCATTAGCTCATATAAGCCTCACAACAACCTGGGAAGGTAGGACATCCAGGTATTATTCCAAATAGTAGCCTGAGAGTTTATATGACTTGCCCAGGGTCACACAGGAAGTGATAGAAATGGGATCTGAACCCAAGTCTTCTTGACTGTAAGTAGAGCATTGTCTCCATGCATGCCATCCTACTGAGAAGCAGCACAAAGTGTGGAAACAATCGCAGCTGGAGTCAGGTGACCTGGAGATGTAGGAGACTACGTCTCTAACAGTCACTTACTAATTGGGCTTAACCTTATTGAACCTCAATTTTCCTCCTGTGTAAAATGAAGATAGTAATATTAGCGCTGCTTGATCACAGGGTTTGTTTGAAGAAAGTGTTTTGGAAGCCTCGAGGTATTATGTGAGTTCTTATTTTTGTACGTGTTTTTAAATTTTTTCTCATCTATGGCTGCTCTGCTCTCCCTGCCTGCTACCTCCCACCACAACCATTATCCCCTTAGATTATAAATTGGTCAGTGGAAGTGATCTGGTCTTCTAGTTCAAAATGGAAATTTAAACAGAGATCTTTTAGTTCTTTTGAATGCCCCCATAAGCTTAGTGATATGCACTCATCTGACATCCAATCAGTGATCATTTAACATGTGTGGCATTCTTACCTTGTGGCTCAGAGAGGATTGTGCCCAAGGTACTCTGCCAATCACACCTTTTGGATAGTGCTATGAACTTTTAGTTAGGTAGGAGGAGGAGGAGAATTTGGTACTAATGGTCTGCACAGGGTGGTATGGAGGAATTTCAGTGGGTACGTGACTCTGGTCCCAGACCAAATGCTGCGTGTTAGATATCTGGGCTAGGATTTCTCCAGTCCAAGATTTTTCCACTATCATCACCTCAGCATAAATTCTCACCTGCACCCCAAAAGAAGGACCCAAGTAGGTAAAATGGGCACCCCAGAGGTTATTAATTGCTGCCATTTGAATAGCACTTTTCAAGTAGGAATGAGATTTGTTCTGTTTGACCCCGGGCAGCAGAACCAGGATCAGAAGATCATAGGTTTAGAGGGTAGAAGCTGCAGAAGGGCAAGTTTAGGCTTGATGTCAGGAAGGATTTCCTAATAATGAATGGGCTGCCTTGGGAAGTGATGGGCTCACCATCATCAGAGGGTGCCAGGCAAAGGCTGGATGCCAACTGGTTGCTCATGTTCTGGTAGGTATGAGCTGGGCAGGATAGCCACTGAGGTCCGTTCCAACTCTGAACACTCTGTGATTCAAAAGTGCTTTTACATACATTATCTCATCGGATCCTCACCACAACACCCTGACGTGGGTAGTAGAGGTGTTACTTCCTCCGTGTTTCAAGGGGGGAAATGGAAACTGAGACTGCAACTTTTCTCAGGTCTCATAGTCAGGAAGTGGCAAAGCCTGGGTTTGCATGGGTCTTCTGACCGCAGGTTCAGTGTTTTCCCTGCACCGTACCTTTTGTTTCTCTTCAGATGTTTAAGCCATGGTGTAGGGACCAACAACCAGAGAGAGAAAGGCTTAGGGTACCAGGTGAGAGGCCTAAGTCAAATATGAGGAGGAAGATGAGGAGACGCTTCTAGCATCCATTTATGATCATGGGCTCATAGACTTAGAGCTGAGACTCTAGAGATTATCTAATTCAACCTTTTACATTTAAATTGAAGCCAGGACAGCTTAGATGACTTGCTCAGGGCCGCACGACTGGGTGAGAATCAGAGTGGGGACTTTGAACTTGGGACTTACTGACCCAAGTTCTGTTTCCTTGCCACTAGACTATGCTGTCTCCCTTGCTTTTCTCAGTAGCTTTCTTATCTCAGTCCAATTCAGTGTCATTATAGGAAATCAGCAGTTTGTGGTCAGTAGAAACCAAGACCAGAGGATGAAGGGTTTGGGATTTGGAAAACTAAGAGGACATGGGAATGGTACAAATTTCAGATCCTGAAACTAACACCAGGATTAGAGGTGTCAGAATTCTGGGACAGCCCACCACACATGGTCACCATCATGTTTCTCCCAAAGGCATTTGTCTTTTGCATTTTATGAAACATCCCCAGCTGGCTCCCAGTGGCAAACACGAGGAGGTATTTACTGTGAGGAGGGGAGGGAAGGGGTAGACAAGGTGAACTCCTGGGGAACACAGCTCAGTGGCTACCTGAGTTATGAGCTACCCCTTCCATTCATCTCCTGCCTCCATGAATTTTCATTATGCCACCTGGTGTATTTCATTGGTGCCACAGGAGAACGTACAAATATAAATGTGTCCTGTCCCCCTGCCCCATTTGTGTTTCTTGCGTTAAAGCCTTCCAGGTTCACCCTGTCCAGAGATGTGTTCAGAGAGAGTAGCTGACCTTTTGATGTCATATTTAAGGACCTTATCTTTGCACACACACCCCCACCCTTTACTTCGGCTACCCGAGGGATCTCTAGTTATTTCAAAAATATCACAAAAAAAATAACAATGGCTAAAATTAACTCTAGTCTATGAATATAGTGGAATATTACTTAGAAATGAAAAAATAAGAGTAATTCATAAAAAGGTGAGAAGTTTGTATTAACTGATACAAAATGAAATAAGCAGGGCCAAGAAAACAATATGCAAAATGACTTTATCAGCATATGTCATAAATCACTAGAAGGATCACTAAAAAGAAGTTGAACTCCCAGTAATGGAATTACCAACAAATAGCAGAAAAGATATACAATGAAACATACCACCTCCCTCATGGCAGGGAAGTGAGGAACTACTAATGTGGTGTACTATATTGTCTATTCTCTGTCTAGTCTCTGCATCAGGTGTTTTTGATTACATACTTTTCTCATTTGCCACAAAGGACTTCAGTCTGGAGGTAGGGTGGGAGAGGATTGTGATGTCAAGATGTAATACATTAATAAAGCATGATTTTAGATGTCACACAATTCACTCCAGATAGGACCTAAATTGATAGTATAGAGATACTTATTTTTCAAACGACAACTTGCATTGATCTATTTCTTTTGTTAGGGGGAGAGGCTGGTCTAGATCTATGATTTCAATGATGTAGGAGAACTCCTGTTGAGGAAACACTTTGTACCAATGTAGACTGGAACCTGTTCTGCACTTTATTGTCTAAGACAATTACCTGGAGGACGCAGAAAGGTTAAGTTACAGGGCCGTGGAGTTAGGGTCTGTCAGAAGCAGGAGCTCTTTACAATTATAAATTTAAGTCAACAATTTATCAAGTGTCTTTTCTAATTATTAGCCTCCTAATATACATATCTAATTTGAAATTCTCAAATTCCATTTGCTTTAAGTAAAAATAAAAAGCGTAACCCACACAGTATTTTTAGAAGTAGTTAGGTATCATGCAATTTTAAAAATACATTAAATATACACATGCAACAGTGACAGGGAAGACCAACTCCCCAAAGCCTGGGAATCCCCAGCTTGGGATTTGAATATGAGGAGAGAGGGCTGAGGGCTTGATATTGCCTCATGCTTTATGATTAGGCTTACGAAGGAAGAGGAACATCCGGACTATTGTAAGGTTTGGGACTCTTGGGGAGGCAGCTGACTTCCCAGGTGACTCCAAGAAGTGACGCATATTATGTGCTCAATGCTCTCATTCATGCTCTAAGCTCTGGGTTTTGTGGGCATGCACCCTCCTTCCCACTGGGCACTCAAGGAGCTCTCCTTTCCCATGCAGAGATTCTACGGTGGGCCAGGGGTGTCAGAATTATGCCATGCAGGTATAGCCTGTATTAGGACTTCCCCTCATCATTCCCCAAATGCTGATGTCAGTACTTGCATCACCAGTGGGACCTGGGGCACATTGCCTCAAATATCAGCCCAGTGTTCAAACTTCCACTCCCCACTCCCATAAATCAAGGCTCATCCTAGGGGCAAAGTGAAGCTTTCAGCCACCCTCTGGCTTACACCACTACGTGAGCTCAATCACTCTGACCACTATGCAAGTGGCAGCTCGATAGCATAATGGATAGAGCACTGGGCCTGGAGACAAGAAGACCTAAGTTCGCATCCTGACTCAGTCATTTCCAGTCTCTGAGATTCTGGCCTTGTTATTGCTGTCATTATTGTTTAGTCATTTTCAGTCATGTCCAACTCTCTGTGATCCCATCTGGAGTTTTCTTGGCAAAGATACTGGAGTGGTTTCCCATTTCCTTCTCCAGCTCATTTTACAGATGAGGAAACTGAGGCAAGCAGGGTGAAGTGACTTGCCCAGGGTCACATAGCTAGTAAGTGTCTGAGGCCAGATTTGAACTCAGGAAGATGAATCTTCCTGACTTCAGTCTCGGCACTTTATCCACTGTACCCTAGTTAGTCCAAAAATTATCCTCTATCACTCTCAGTTTCCTCATTTGTAAAGTGGAGATGATAATAGCACCTACATCACAGGGCTGTTATGAAGATCAATGATATAATATATGGAAAGGGCTTTGCAAGCTAACCACTACATAAATGTTAGCTCTAATTATTATAACAGTAACACTGTGATCAAAACTCTAAGAACAACCACTGTCTGCCATTTTTCTACATATGCTATATTCCCTTCTTGACACACTGTCACAGACACTCAATGGCTGTATTTCCCACCTCCCTGTCAAACAGTGATCATCAGAGTCAAAAGAACATCTCGGTTCCTTTGTGTGGCTTGGGAGTAGTGAACACTTTGGGGCATCATGGTCTGCTGTGAGTCTGCTTGGCCTTCCATGCACAGCTGTCTGCCTGTCCTTCCAGCCAAGTATCCCCAGAGGTGCCTCTCATGGTTCTGATTCAAATGGAAACTAACATTACAGACTCTAGCTCTTCTATATAGTTTAATGATAATTTCAAGTTAAAGTTGAGACATCCCTAATTTTGTATTCCATGGGTGTCTGATCTAATCCACTATGCCAAGGTACCCTGCATTCAGTTCAATAATTCAACAAACATTTATTAGATTTCCATCAGCAAATCTTTCTCTAACACTTTCCCCTAACAAAACCTTTCATCACTACAATCACTTTAATTCACAGAATTGTCAAATCCTGTGGTTGGAAGGAACCTCAGTGGACATCCAGTTCAACCTGTACCTGAATAAGGATGCCCTCTATGGCATACTCCAACAAATGGTTCACTCAGCCTTTGCTTCTGGAATTCTGATAAGGGGGAAATCACTACCCCAAGCCTACTCCACGCTGAGATAGTTTTAATTGTGATAAAGGTTTTTGCATATATGTATATATTTCCTTATATTCCTTTATATTTTCCTCATATTTCTATAGATATACATATTTCATATATATCTATAGATATACATATTTCATATATATATATACATATTTAAATTTGCCTCTTTGGAATTTCTACCTATTGCTGCTGGTTCTTTTTTGTCTAGGGCCAAAATGAACAAATCCAACCCCTATTTCATGCAACAGCTCTTCATATATGTGAAAACAGCTCTCATCTCCAAATCCTTCTCCCTGCCAAATTCTTCTCTCCTCCAGGCTAAATATTCCTTGTTCCTTTAACTGATCCCAGCATGACATGATCTCAGGACCCTTCCTCGGTTAATAGCTAACATTTATATAGCACATGTTATTTGCCAGGTACTGTGTTAGGCACTTTCCAATTATTATCTTATTAGTAATTGTAATAATTGCACCTCTTTCATACCAGGAGGTAGGTGCTATTGTGTTCAGTCGTTTTAATTATGTCCAATTCTTTGTGACTCCATTTAGGATTTTCTTGGCAAAGATCCTGGAGTAGTTTACCATTTCCTTCTCCAGCTCATTTTACAGATGAGGAAACTGAAGCAAACAGGGTTAAGGGACTTACCCACATAGGCAAAGGTCACACAGCTAGTAAGTGTCTGAGGCTGGATTCAAACTCGGGTTCTTCTGATTCCAGGCCTGGAGCTCTATCCACTGTGCCACCAAGCTGCCCTAGTTGCTATTATTATTGCCATTTTACAGATGAGGAAACTGAGGCAAACAGAGGTAAACTGACTTGCCCATGGTCACACACCTAGTAAGTGTCTGAGGCCTAATTTGAACTCAGGAAGATGAGTCTTCTTAACTTCAGGGCTGGCCCTCTACCCACTGAAACAATTTGCATCCCTACCCTCACCTTCAGTACTCTCCAGTGTATCAATGTCCTTCACAAACGTAGCACCCAAAGGGAACACAGAACTCCAGACCTTGAATACAGCAGAACTATCACTTTCTGGGTCCTGGGCACTATTCTTATTTTAATGTAGCCTAAGACTGCATTGACCTTTTTGGCTGCCATGCCATATTGACTCACATTAAACCTACAGTACACTATGACCCTCAGATCTTATTTAAATAAATTTGTATCTAGCTATACCTCCTCTGTCTTACACTTGTGAAGTTGCTTTTTTTTGAACCCAAGAATATAAAATGTCATCCTGTCAGATTCATCTCTATGTTCTAGTTTGTCAAGGTCTTTTTGAATTCTGATTCTAGAGTAATAATAAAAGCTAACATTTGGATAGGGCTTTAAGCTCTGCAAAGAGATTTATGAATATTATCTCATTTAAACTTCCAAAACAACCCTGGAAGGTAGATGTTCTTATTATTCCATTTTACAGATGAGGAAACTAAAGCAGATGGCTCTTAAGTGAACTGCCCCGGAGTCACACAGCTAACAGATGTTGGGAGACAAGATTTAAATTCAGATTTTCAGGAATTGAAGTCTATCACTCTATCTATTATACCGCCTGGCTTCTTCATCTGATGTATTAGTTATCCTTCCCAACTCAAGTCAACTTCAAGAAATATTTATTAAGCCAGGCATGGTGATGCATGCTTGTGATCCCTGCTGCTGGAGAGCCTAAGACTAGGGACATCTCAAGATCAGGAGTACTGAGGTGTAGTGGGCTAAGCCAGCTGAGTGTCCACATTGTTTGTCATCAGTGTGGTGAATCCTGGGGAGTAGAGAGGGAGGGTGCCAGCTTGATTCATGAGGGGCAGACGAGCCCAGGTCGAGAACATCGGGTCAAAGCTCTGGGCTAATCAGAGTGGGATCTACCTGTGAGTAGTCCCAGCTCTTCTTGCTTGGGCAAGACAGAGAGACCTAATGTTTAAGATATATAGATAGTTAGGTAGACAGATAAACTCAGACAGAGAGACAGACAGACAGAAGATAGATGGATGGATGGATGGATGGATGGATGGATGGATAGATGAATGGATGGATGGATGGATGGATGGATGGATGGATGGATGGATGGATGGATGGATGGATGGATG
>NW_020954648.1:1945295-1962750 GCF_900497805.2 Vombatus ursinus | reverse complement strand
ATGGATGGATGGATGGATGGATGGATGGATGGATGGATGGATGGATGTCTGGCAGACTGACTGGATAGATAGAAAGAAAAACAGATTAGATAGATGGATAGAGAGAAGACAGATGGCTGAGTGGATAGATGGATGGATAGATAGAGCAAAACAGATAGATTAGATGGATAGACAGAAGATGCATGGATGGATAGATAGATAGAATATTTATTAAAAGTCTCTTACTTGGACAGCACCATGAAAGGCACTGAAGAGATAAAGACAAAGCAAAGCAATCCCTGCTCTCAAGAAACTTCAGTTCTTCTATGGGGATAAAACATACAGATAGAAAGGTAGGCATGAAGTAAATTGAGGAGATGGTAAGCCTTAATAATTAGAGAGAATCAAGGAAGTGTTTATGGAGGAAAGATAAAGATTTGGGGAAGTGAAGTTGAGGAGGGAATAGATTCCATCCTTGGGGAAAATTTACCTAAGGACTCAGTATTGGATGATGAAAGGCCAGGATTAGGGAATGGCTAATTGTAAAGTTTGGCTGGAATGTGGAATTCATGAAGGGCAGTGGTGTACATAATACCAGAAAAGCTATGTTCTTAAATGCCAGGCTAAGAGATCTATATTTCGCATTTTATCCTAGAGGCAATAGGGAGCCATTAAAGGTTTTTGAGTAACAGAGTAACATGATCAGACCTATTCCATAGGAAGATTTTTCTCTTTTTTTGCAGGGGGGGGGGTGGAGAGCTAGGTGTGGCAGTTCATTCTAATTACTATCCTATTTTTTTCTTATTTTCTTCTCTTTTGGGGAAACAGGCACAAAATCTGGATAACTTGCTCAAATTCACTTAGCTCATTAGTTAGACAAAACTCACTATTGAAAAAGCCGAAGTTTTTGCATAATTTTCTCACTTGTTTAAATGTATACTGTGATTTGTTTTTACTAATGTAGCTCAGGCTTAAAATTAGTCAGTCAACGAGTATCTATTAAAAACTCACTATGTGCTAGGTACTGTGCTAAGCTCTTGGGATACAATGAAAGACAGAAATAGTCCCTGCCCTCAAGGAGTTGATATTCTAATTAGGATGTCAACATGTGAACAACTAGGCAGATTCAAGATACATGCAGTATAGATGGAAAATAATCTGAGAGGGGAAGCAGCTATCTATTCCTGCCTCTCCCCCACCCTCTCACAATTCCCCAATTATTCTTCCTAACCCTCCCAACTTCGGAATTCAAAGCACATTCCTGTGATTTCCATGTTTAATGGATCTACATAAACTGGGAGGGAGACCTCTAGGGGAATGCCCTGTTCTGTTCTCTTTTTATCAGTGACTTGAATGAAGGCAAAGTGGCACTCACATAAAATTTATGGATGACACAATCAGGTGACAAACAGTTCTCAACAGGTTACAATGGGTGGCTCAACTCTACTAAGATGAAATTTAATAGAGATAAGTCTCAAGTCCTACACTTGGGTTCAGATAAATAATCTGCCTAGGTTGATGGCTGAGTACAGTTTGTTTAAAAGAAGGACTTGTGGGGTAGAGTCAATAAGTTAATAGTGTGTCATGGCAACCAAAAGGCTAGCTCAATCTTAGGGCACATTGAGGAAACTGGAGTATGAAAAAGGAGTATAATAGCAAAGGGACATGATCAGAAATGTTTTGTAGGAAGATTATGAAGAAGACAATCCCGTTTTTGATTTACCCTGGCTAGATACCATCTAGAATATAGTGTTCAGTTCTAGGTAACATGTTTTAGGGAGTATGGTGATAATTTAGAGGATGTTGAGAGAAAGAAAGGTTATCTTTTCTTACAAACTGACAAGGAGATAGGAAGCCATAAAATGTAAGGAGCTGAAGTTATAAGGACTTTAGTTAAGAAAAACAAACACTTTAGCAAAAATTAGAATTATCCCCAAATAAAATGGGCCACCTTAGAAGATACTTGAGTTTTCCATCACTGAATGTCTTTAGATAATATCTATATTACTGTTTTGTCAGGGATGCTGCAATGCAGCTAGCTGGTGCAGTAGATAGAGTGCCAGACCTGGAATCAGGAAGATCAGAGTTAAAATCCACCATCAGACACTTACTAACAGTGTGACCCTGGGCAAGTCACTTAACCCTATTTGCCTCAGTTTCCTCATCTGCAAAATGAATTGGAAAAGGAAATAGCAAATCACTCTAGTATCTTTGCCAAGAAAACCTCAAATGTGGCCATGACAATAATAAAAGAGATGCTATGGAAGGAATTCCTATTTAGGGACAGGATGGAATAGATGATTTCCAAGGTCCTTTTCAACTCAGATTCTGGATAATTCTGAAGATAGACAATCTGGAAAAGAGAAGATTTTTTTTTTGTTTTGTTTTTTTAGGCAATTGGGGTTAAGTGACTTGCCCAGGGTCACACAGCTAGTAAGTGTTCAGTGTTTGGTTGGAGGCCAGATTTGAACTCAGGTCTTCCTGACTCAGGGCCGGTGCTCTATCCACTGTGCTACCTAGCTGCCCCAAAAAGAGAAGATTTAAAGGGAAAATGGTAGACAGGTGACAGTATTGGTGAGATGATCCTGTAGAAGAGGGCTTAGCCTGGTAGAGGAGATCACAGTGCTGGATTTGGAGTCAGAGAGAGCTGGGTTCCAATCCCACCTTTGACACTTGCCCAGCTGTATGATCATGACCAAGCAATTTAACTTCTCTGAACCTCAGGTCTCCTCATCTGTAAAGTAATGGGAGCAGACCAAATGATCCCTTAAGATCCTTCTCAACCATGATCAGAAGAGCAGGATGGTGAAGTGAAAGAGAGCTAGATTTGAAGTCATCTCTTGCTCTTAGGACAAATCCTATGACCCCCTCCTGGCTTCAATTTCCTCATCTTTAAAGTGAGGGCATTGGGCCAGATAACCTTCTGAGGTTTCTTCTGCCCCACTATCTATGATCCTATAATCCTACAATCTATGTGTCAGAGAGATGGATTTTAGCTTGATATAAGGATGAACTTTCTAACAGTTTTTAGCTATTTAGAAGTGGAATGAACCGCCTAGAGAGGGAATGAGGGCCCAATCACTGAAAGGTGTTTAAAGTAGGTGTATTGGGATGTTAGAGAGTAATTTCCTTTTCAATTATGGATTGGTCTAGTCAACCTCTCTGATTTCTTCCAATTCACAATCCATGATTCTTTAATCCAGCGTTCTAGGCACATAGTACTGGGAGCTAGTCACAGATCACCACAGAATATATAGCCAAGATCTTAGTACCATGGACTCCATCCAAGGACCCCCAGAAATGAATTTTTTCTTTCCTGTCTGGAACTTTCAAGAGGGATTCAGGACTTAACACTCCCCCGCCCCCCCACTCCCACATCAATCAGTCTTTCTATCTGCCTGGTAACATATACTGACTTAGAACACAAACATGTTGTACCATCTTCCCAGTTCAGGGCTTCTTTGAACAGCCCCTTCCAGGAGATTGGAAATGTGCAGAGCAGATGTCAGGAGGTGATCCACCGTCTGGTGTTTACGGTGCCTGCTCTCTGTGTCTTGGAATGAGTAAAGGGGTTCTGTCACGACCAAGGGCAACAATGATCCAAGGGGATGTCAATGGTATCTCCTTGGGAATTTGACCACAGTAAAACAAAAAAAACAACAAACAACAAATCCCCCAGCACATGAACACACCAGGGTAGCTATAGTGCTTCTATTACTCAGACCATGGGTTTGACAGCCTTGCCTTCAGCAGCTCGGCAGATAGAAAAATAACAGTTTGTCTAGTGTGTGAGCAAACTAAACTTAACCAACCCCTGCCAAGTGCTTCTCTTTGTCAAGATGTGGAGCTGGAGGGAGGTTATAGAAACACAAGTTAGAGAGAAGGGGGTGGGCAGGGTGGGAAGAGGAAGAGAGAGGAGGAGAGTTTGGAGAAACAGTATGGGAGAGGGGATGTGGCAACTGCCCATGGGCATCCGAAGAATGGGAATGATAAAGGGCAGCGTGTGCTGAGTTAGCCTCAGCACTGGCACTAGCGAGCTAGATTCTCTCTTAGGGAGAGACATACTTTTTCAGACACAAAACGTTTTCAGTAGAGGACCCTTCCCCTGCCATCACTCGAGCCCCTTCTTTAAGTGAATCAGAGTCACTCATTTGCTTGGTTGAACTGCTTTAAACCAGGCAGCACATGAAAACCATTTTTGACCCCTGTGCCCACCAAAAGAAGTGAATTAACTCAACTGAATTGTGATTCAATCTGTCAAGTCACAGTATTACAGAATGCTGTAGCTGGAAAGGGACCTTAGAGATCAGTAAACCCAATACCCTCTTTTGATAGAGAAGAAGAACAATAAGTGAGGTGATTTGCCTGAGGTCCCACAGCAGAATCCAGAAGCTCATATGGGCAACTTTGTGCCTGCAGCTCTGACCTGCTGTCAGTACGATTGCATTTTAGGGTGTGGTACCATTGTCCTTGCTTTATAGGAGAGGACAAAGAAAATGGAATCTGATCAGTCACCTAGCAAAATCAGTGCCTATATACAGGTGAGTCCACTGATGCATATTTCCTAAATGCCCTGAAGACTGAGGCAGCATCTCTAGCTGTGAGACCTTGGGCAATTCATTTACCCATCTGGACCTCGGTTTCCTTATTTCCAAATTGAGAAAGTCAAGCCAGATGACCTCTCACGTTCCTTCCAGCTCTAATAACCTATGATTCTAGGATCTGAGGGCTTCATGAAGCAATTTCAGTCAAGTAACTAGGAAGGAAACCGAGTGGAGGAGGCTTTTAGGAGAGGGTTCTGGGGCAACGAGAGCCCACCAACCATTTAGAGAGTTTGTCAGGAGAGGGGTATGATTGAGGGAGAAAGGAGGACAAGAGGGCTAAGAATGTTTCTTAAAGAGGGAAGAAAGTCAGGAATTCTTGAAAGATGCTGACAAGTATGGGGGTGGGGAGGGGAGAACCTTTTTTCACTCTGATGAGGATGGAAGGAATTCCCTCTGAATGAGAGGGGGTCAGATTTGATCAACTAATTGAAATCAACTGAAATTGCAAACCGGGAAGGAGAGAGAGAGCCTGCGGTTGAAAACTTGGGAGCAAGTGGAAAAAATGGGGAGAAGGGATAAAGGTGGAGATGGAAGGACCCCTGGAAAGGTCTTGCCTAAAAAGAATCAGATTCAGAATCCCCCTGGGGGTTCAGGCCTAAAGATGCATTTGGGCACCAGCTTCTCTTCTAGACCCCACCGCGCTCCCCGAGTTGCCAGCATCCCTATGAGGTGGGCTGGACTGGAGTCAGCGGCCTATTGCAGCTCTGCCACCTACTGGACAGCCAAAGAGACGCAGGCATCACTGGATGCACCGGCAGATAGATCCATTACAGAAACGATTTAGAAAAATCAAGCCAGGCCTGCAGTAGTCTCCTCCATACCCTAAAAGCTCCCCATGGTGGCTAGCCCTTCCAAGCAGCTCCTCACTGGTTCTTAGCAGGTACAGATGCATTTGAGAGAAAGAAACATGACACACGATGGAAACCAGAGGATCTGAAAAGACTTCCCCCTTCCTTCCTGTCTTCTGGTGGGGAATGCAGAGGGTACAGATGTGAGGGTCAAGGTTGTGCAAACACATCACAGAGGGGAAGAAAAAAACAGAGACGTATAGCAGATGAGGTTTTCATAGATTTAGGGCCGGAAGGGCCCTCAGGGGTCACCTTGTCCAATCTCCTCATTTTTAAACAGATGGTAACAGAGGAGGTTAAGTGATTTCCAAAGGGCACGTAAATCCTAAGCAGGAGAGCCAGGGGTTGAACTCCAAGGCCCAGAATCTAAATCCAGGGCTCTTTCCACAGGACCACACTGCCTCCTTGGCTTTCAGACCCAAAGATAAAAAGGAAGAAAGAACAGAGAGAGAAGGAAGAAAAGAAAAAAAACTCTTGTCATGTGTCCAACATCCCAACGTGAAAATTGTCATGGGATGTCCTGCCCTTTCCCTCTCCATTGTTCCTGAGGAGTCTAGAACTTGGAGGGGGATCATGCACCTGGGGGTCCCTGGTTCCGTTATCAGGCGGTCAAATTGACCTTTCTGTGCTCTGGTTTCCTTCACTCCTGAGCTGAGAGGTAGCCACGTGAATTTAGTCATGGACCTGCCAAGGCTTTTGCCAGCCATTCCAAAAGCTCCCAGAGGCAGGAGAGGCCAACTCCCAAGCCACGATTTGAGTACGAGGGAGGGGCACTCTCCGGGAATGGCGGACGAGGTTGGGATGGCAGGAAATAGGCCTGCGCGTCACCAGTCTGGCTTGTGCCGGGCAGTGGAAAGCCAGCCACTAGTATGGGGAATGGACTGCTCACCTTGCTTTGTCTGTGGCTGTGACCTTATGTCAAAACCACTCTGGATTGAGTTTCATTGACCCACTTACCTCAGGTTTTTAGAGGAAAGCGATAGCAGCATTTCCCAGGAGTGGCAGATCCCTGGGTCTCACTGTGACCTCTTCCTTTGCTTGTTTTCCCTACCCTCACCTTCCTCTCTTTCCCCTCCCACGCTCCGAATTTTCTCCCTCGTCTCCTCTCTTGTCCCCACCTAAGAGTCTAGGCCAGGAGGAGGAGGGAGAGAAGCAGGGACTCTTTCAGCTCTCCTCAATGTCTGCCAATTGAAAGGGAACCTCAAATCATCGAGGAGGCCGTTACTTCCTTGAATATTTAAACACTTTTGGTCATTATTATTATTATTGTTGTTGTTACCACTTTATAGGCTTAGGTACTGAATCTATGATTTTATCGCTGTAGGGAACTCGCAGATGAAGAAATTCCCTTCACTAGTGCATAGTGCACCTTAGGGTCACCTAGAATACTGAGACAATCACACAGCCAGTCTGTAACGAAGGTCTTCTGGGCTCCAAGGCCAGTTCTTTAGCCCCCACAGAAAACCATCTTCCATTATTAGCTTATATTTTTAAAATGTATTTTAATATTTATACGGATTTTCAGGTTTCAAAATTCCCTTCGCCAATGCAAATTAGCATCTGTTTCCTACCTTACAGTCTTTGAGATTTCCTTGGGGAGCACTATAACCTGTTCATCATTACCCAGATAGTATGTGTCAGAGGTAGGATTTGAATCCAGATCAGCCTTCTATCCATTATACCACATTACTTCTTTATTACTTTTTTTTTTGAGGCAATCAGTGTTAAGTGACTTGCCCAGGGTCACACAGCTAATAAGTGTCCTCCTGACTCCAAGGCCAGCACTCTATCCATTGTGCCACCCTGCTGCCCCTTACATTTGAATTCTACTATAATCTGTAGCACAGGCTCCAGAGCTTACTCTCAGGCCCAATTCTCACTAGCACATTGGTTCTCAGCGAGCAAATATTACTTCTCCCTTCAGGCGGCGGTCAAAAACCTGCCACATGGGAACCACAACACTCCTGCATGTTACCTAATCCCAATTAAAATGTAACTGGGAAATATTTAACAAAATAAATAAAAATACAATAACATATAGATAATATTACATTTTAAAAATAAGGCAATATGTGGCCCGTAGAGATCCTTATGTATGAGGCCTCCATTTCTATTTGAGTTTAACATCAGTGTTTTAGAGGGCCTTGGGGGAGGGGAGGTTTTCTGTTTTGATCATGAGCCTCCGCTGGTGTGTTTACCCCAGGTGATTTTCAGGTGATATCAATTAGGCAGCTAGACTTAATTAACTTTTAGAAATGGGTGTTTACTAACGGTATGGGAAGGTGGTATAGGTTGAACAGTTGGTAGAAAACATCTCCTACCCCCAAAAGCCTGGGGTATACTCTCCCACAAGTACATAAGATTCAAGGGAAAATGGGCTCGTGTTTAGTGCACATGTGTGCAAAGGAGCAAGTCCTTTTCTCACCTTTGTGGGGCTTTTGTGAAGTTTCCCTTAGGCATGATATAGAATGCTAGGATCCTTCTAGGGTTCTGATGCCACCTTTCCTCAGGGTGTTTCCATGTAGTCTGTAGAGATTCAAAGAAATACCAGGTTCCATAGAAGGCACCCTTCACCCTAGCCAGATGTCACTTACTTCTCTCACTCAAATCAGGAAAACATAGATGGCTCAGTACAGTCTATCTCTGCTCTTTGCAAAACAGATCTAAACAATGGTAGGCCTATAGCATCATCCTTGCACACAAAGGAGAGCCACACATTAAGGTCAATGCTAAATATTAAAGGTAATATTAATATACATATATGTATCTCAAAATAATGTTTCCAGTAAAATCTGAAAACTGAAATGGACATTAGAGATGATACAGTTTCAAAAATTCAGAGTTGGAAGGGACCTGAGTGGTCATTTAGACTAATATAGTCCGTGTTTGAACAAGGATGGTATGAGAAGGTAGGAGGTGGTATTATTGGGTGATACACCAGGTCAAGCAGTTGTCTAGAATCCACTTGAAGATTTCTGGTCAGGAAGAACCCACTACCTCCCTGGGTGGCCAATTCTAGACAGATTTTAGACATTGAATTCTTAAGATTTTTTTTTCTTCTATCTAGACAAAATCTGCCTATGCAATTTCCACCCATCATTCTAAGTCCTGACCTCTGGAGTCAAGGAGAGTAAGACTCATTCCTCTTTCACACAATAACCCTTCAAAAATCTGAAACAATGATTATCCCCCTCTCCCTGTAAAACAAAACAGAGCAAACAAAAAAAAAAACCTTAAATCTCCTCTTCTCCTGAGTAAACATCCTCATTTCCTTTATAAGACCTCTCCTATGCTGTCCCCTACCATCCTGGTTTGAATGAGCTCCATTTTATCAATGTCTGTTGGACTCTAGTGTTGTACAACTTGAAAG
This sequence comes from Vombatus ursinus, assembly GCF_900497805.2. NCBI lineage: Eukaryota > Metazoa > Chordata > Mammalia > Diprotodontia > Vombatidae > Vombatus > Vombatus ursinus. The sequence continues at coordinate 1,953,949 of NW_020954648.1, read as the reverse complement.
AGAAGTAGCTATGCACCAAAGTGAAGAGAGATGACACCTGCCACAGTGGTGAATTTCCTGCCTCTCCCCCCTCCCTGGGCTCTAAGAGACAACCAGGACATTTTCCTGATGCTGATAATTGGTGGAGTAGATGATATGGAAGATGGTCCCTGGGTGTTTGTAATGAAGTGTATTGAGTGTATTGTAAGTGGAGTTTGAGTGCTCAAAAAATGGAGATGATACGTTAGCAGAAAGAGTGATTAGAAAGTTAAGCAGAATTCTGAGTAAACATATTTTGTATGGTCTGAGTCTGTGTGCGTGTGTGTGTGTGTGTGTGTGTGTGTGTGTGTGTAGGAGCCGATCAGGTTTGTGTCCTTGGGCAATTTGTGGGGGCAAATTCTCAGAGGGTTAAGGTTACCCACTTGTCTGCACCAACACTCAGAAAGTGTGGGAATGATGGAGAAATAAAGGTATCCATATAGGCAAGAGCTCAAAGACTACTTCTATCTCTGAGAATAAGGGTATGCTGGGAATGTGTGGGGCTTTATCCCTAATGAATTTTATTTTGTTAGAGTCATCCCCTAATACTACCCTGTTGAGACCTCTTTGTATCTCAAATCTGCTATCCAACATATTGGCCATTCCTGCCAGCTATTCCTTTATAGTCATTGATAAATATATTGAACAGCATAGGTCCCAGGACATATTTCTGGGATACTTCACTAGAGACTCCCTTCCGCACTAAAGAAATTGTCAATCAGTTAGTCAATAAATATTTATTAAATGTCTGATATGTTCCAGGCACTTTGATAAGTACTGGGGATACAAAAAATGGCAAAGGACAATCCTTGCCTTCAAAGAGCTCACAATCTAATGATTGTTAAGGCCTATCCTTTGAGTCTAATCATTCAGTCAGTTCCTCATATGCCTTGTCTACTCTTGCCTGTCCTACGTTTGTATCTCCTGTCCACCAGGTAACGTGAGAGACCTTGTCAAGTGCTTTGTTGAAATTCAAGAATACTAAGGCTATGACATTTCTGTGACCTACAAGTTTAGTAACCTGGTCAAGAAAGGGAATGAAGTTAGTATGAGATGGTTTGTTCCTAATGAAACGATGCTTGCTCTTGTTGATTGTATAGTTTCCCCTCCTAACCAAATGCTTCTAGATCATCCCTTTAATAGCATATTTTAGAAGGCTGCCAAAAATTGGAAATGTTCACTAACGTATAATGTGGAGACTCATCTTTGGCCACTTCTATTGCTGGAGCAATTCTCATTCTTTGTGATCTTCCAAAGACCATTGATGATGGCTTGATAATTCAATGTCAGGTCTTTTAGCAATCCAGTAGGTAGTTTGGACCTAGTGACTTGAATTCATTTAGGACAGCACCATACTCTTTAACCATCACTTTTATACTTCTCTTTCAACTTTGATAAACATTTGCATCCTTTCCTTCCCAATATGATGATCATTCTCCTTGGCAGAAGAAACAGAAGCAAAATAAAAGTTGTGTATTTCTGCCTTCTTTCAGTCATCTGTTAGCATTATCTCACCTACTCTTAGTGCCAACTCTATCTCTTCTGTGAACTTCTTATTTCCATCATAGCTTTTAAGTCTTATTTTTCAGTCTTTATCATTCATCCCCAGCCTCAGCTTAAAACTTTTAAAAACTCTCATTTTGACAGTTAAATCTGGAGAGAAGGCTGAAGTTGCTTCTTTTTTTTTTTTTTTGAAGAAATGACTGTCATATAACAACGAAAGGCATTGATAATATGCATTTGCAAAGCTCTCCCTTTTCTTCCTGATTGGAATTGTTTGTCTTCAGAATCTCATTCTTTAGAGTTTCTTGTCTCTCTTCTTCTGTTAATGTTAATTTAAGCTAAGGGTTCTTACCTATCCTTTCTTGGAAATGTATTGTCTTCAAATCTAGTGTGGTCATCAGACTATAATATATCTTCCAGCCCCTCTATCCTAAAATCTAAAATCGAGTGGTCACTTCCTCTCATGGTTCCCGTAATTCCTACTACAGCAATCACTGCCTCACAAGTCAGGATCTGATCTGGAATGGAAGTTCCCCCTGGTTGTTTCTTCCACCTTTTGATGAATCCTGTTCCTAATCCTGTTTTACAAAAGGGGAACATGAGGCCCACGAGGGTCAAGTGATTTGACATTAGCTCAGGAGTGTGTTGAAGTCAGCTCCAACTCATTCCTAAGAGCTGGAAAATCAGTAAATGCTACAAATCAGGATTTGGTTTAGTGTTTTGTTGATTTCTAGACTTAAGAAAGTGATGGAGAGAATGTTAATAATACTGATTAAACTTAAAAGTGAGATATGAGTACATTTTTTTTCTAAAGAGATGATTATTAAACATTTACCAGCACACTCCCTGTATAGGTCATATAGTAAGACGGAGACCAAGTCATGAAAAATTATCAGATTTCTTGTTTGAACTGTTGCAGATAAAGTGAGCAGAGCCATTAGGATAATTTACACAATGACCACAATAACATAAAGGAAAATGATATTGAAAGACATCCAAACTCAGATTAATGCTACTACCAATTATTTGCAGCTGATTGACAATGAAGTATAGCCCAACTTCATGGCAGAAAGGTGGTAGACTATAGGTGCAGAATGAGGCATACAGTATCTCACTTTGCCAGTGTGTTAATTTATTTGGTTTAATTATATGTCTTTGTTATCAAAGAATTCTATTGGGGAAGGGGGAGAAGGGAGAAATTGAGAATTAACAGTAATGTAAAAGAAAAGGAACATCAGTAAAAAGTCATTTTAAGTGTCTATCTTCTGATACCATCTCAGGGCTCCATATTTCCTGATCCCAAGGGGAGCAACTCCTCTCAGAGCCTTACACTAGCTTTGGTTTCAGTGCCAAAGGAAAGGGGGGACAAAAGGAAGAATAAACAATGTTTTCTAGTGAATAGAAAAAAATTATTTAGGAGACTGAAGGACAAGATTATTTCTAATTATCTGACAACTTTATTTATGTACTGTCTGTAATAAAAATGCTCCAAATTCTTTGCCATTCACTGGAGGCTACAGAAATAATTATTTGCTTAGAAACCTAGGAGGAAATTAAGTGATAGGAGACAATTCTGTTCCAGGCTTTTCTCTTTTTCTCTTCCTTTCACTGGTTAAACATAACCAACATATATATACTTGGTGTCCTGTTGGGTAAGGCTGGAACAAAGAGGCGTTTTCCTTTAACAGTTTTCTATGGCCCACCTTGAGAGCTTTGGTAATAAGCAGTTCTGTCTAGTCGGCAAAGCTTGAATTCTATGATTTTTTAGTAGCTCAGGGACAAAACAGATTGTGAACAGATTGTGCTGTCATCTAGAAGATCTGAAGCAGGGATTCTTCATCTTTTTTTTGTGTCATGGACCCCTTAGAAGTCTGGGGAGGTCTATGGACCCGTTCTCAGAATCATATAAAATGCCTAGAATTACAAAGGAAAAATAATTATCTTGAAATGGTTACCAAAATTAAAAAAAAAAAGTTCATGGACCCAGGTTAAGGACCCTTGATATAACCTGGGGTCTGTGAACTTTTTAAAACATTTTTTGTAGAGCTTGAAGGGATTCATAAAGTCTTTGGGATTAAAAAAAGTCATGGGTGATATAGATGTGGAGCTGGATGGAATCTCAGAGGACATTTAGCTTAATCCCACATCCCACCTTTTATAGATGAGAAAACTAGGGCCTATAAAGTGACTCATGAGAATTCTCACAGTAGTGAGAACCAGGATTTAAACCCACTGTTATTTTACAATTACAAACTGCCTCTCCTAGTCTGATCCCATTTTATAGGTAAGGAAACTGAGTCCTAGAAAAAAAGAACACAAGGGGAAGCTTAACAGAGTGAAGTCTTTGGTTTCCAAAACCAGTGCTGTTTCTACTAAATTACAGCTTTCCTGTGTCAAGCCAAGAAAGAAATTAGGCCTAGGAAATCTTTTCTATCTTCACCTGATAGGTGGAAACTTTTATTAAAGAGATATGATTTAGCCTCGGCACTCTGCTCCCTAAACTCTCTCTCTTCTACACCCAGGATGTCTCCCATTCAGGCAAACATTAGTAAGAGTCAAGAAAGGGGGAGGGGAAGAGCTATTGCTCTCAGGTGTTGGGCATTGGGATAAAGATGATAGGAACACCAAACAGCCCATGGAAAAGCACTGAACTGAGAGTTGGGAGAAGTGATCATAACTGACTGACTTAGCGTATGACCTCGGGTGAGTTGCTTGGACATATGAGGATTTGGGGAACTTTGGGCCTCCATGGCCCTGTAGGTCAAAACAAAACGCTGGACTGGGTGATCTCCAAGGTCTTTGCTGGCACTGTCTAGGATCCCAAAGTGAAAACCTCTTCTTGACCATAGGCTCTGACAACGGACGTCCTACACTAGCAAGAACATGGGAGGGCAAAGGTAGGGGTCAAAGGCCTAGTTGTTTTTGTTCCATCATTTTTCAGTCATGTCCAACTATTCATGACCCCATTTGGGGTTTTCTTTGCAAAGAAACTAGAGTAGTTTGCTATTTCTTTCTCCACCTCATTTTATAGAGGAGGAAAATAAAGCAAATAGGGTTAAGTGACTTGCCCAGGATCACACAGCTAGTAAGTCTGAGGCCATATTTGAACTCAGAAAGATGAGTCTTCCTGACTCCAAGCAGGGCCAGAGAGTGGATTTTGTTTTAATCCTATGGACTTTGATTTGGGGATGTTGTGAGAGGAGAGAGATGGACTATAGGTAGATACATATACATTACGAAGGAGAGAAATTTTGGAGAGAATTTTCATTCAAAAGCAACACAGAACCAGAGTCAGCCCTGGGCAAAATTGTCCAACAGGCAAAGCTTATCCAACAATTTCTACCACCTCTTTCTTCAGTCTTTTTTTCCTATTGATATTCTTTTACTATCCCCATCCTCCACTGCCCACTTTATCTCACTAACTTCAACTAACATTATGTACAGGATAGCATAGTAGAGTGTTTGGAGCAAGGAACATCTGGCTTCAGATGAGCCTCTGACACTGGCCTGTTACCCTGGGTGTAAACCTCTATGTGCTTTAGGCACTGTCCTGGGACCTCTACATCAGGAGTTCTTAACATTGGGTCCACAAACTTAAACAAAAACCGAATACCTATTTTGATAATTATACTTCAATGTTATTGATTTCCTTTGTATTCCTATGTATTTCATTTTATACATTTAAAAATATTATTTTGAGAAGGGGTTTGTAGACTTTCTCAAACTTTTTAAGGGGTCCATAATAAAAAGGAAGTTAAGAATCCATTTTCTAAGTTATAGGTAATTGGCAGAGGGAATTCTTGTACTAGGAGTGACCTGTGCTAATAAGATCACAAATCTTTGGAGTATTCCCATAGCATGGGCAGAATACTATGCTAAGCAATAGGGAAGGTTTTTTTTTTTTTTTGACCGGTCAACAAACATTGAATAAACACCTGTAGTATGCAAACACTATACTGGATGCCAGGAATATAAAGGAACAGAAAATGAAACTCTGACTTCCCTCAAGAAACTTACATTCTAATAGGCATTTTCTCTGGTTGGCATGACTCTCTCCTGGCATGCAAGAATCATTCTAATTCACACTAGAATTTTAATGACAATGTAGCATTCCTAGAAGTAGCCTTTGAGGAGAGGCAGTGCTTAACCCCTTGCCCAACTTCATCACATACACCTTATCACCTACTTACAAAGACTGCTGCAAAGACCTCTAATGGGTCTTCCCATCTCTACCGTCTCTTAGCTCTACTTTGTTAATTAGTTTTTAATCTTCCTGATGCAAAGATCTGGTCTGGTTGCTCCAATTGCTCAAAAACCTATCCCACAAATCACACAGAACTTTGTTTTGAGACTCCTTGATGATTTATCATAAAATAACATCACCATGATCTGAATTTGTGTCCTATCCTCCTAGACTCTAATGTCTATGAGGGCAAAGACAATCAATGTCGTATCTAAACTTTGCATCTTCCTCGGCAAGTACTCTATACATAGAAAGCATTTAAATGTTGAACACAAACATGAATGAGTGAATGGACCCAAAAGAAATGACTCCCTAATGGTTGAATTTCTCCTGTCATGCAAGAATCATTCTAAGTCACACTGGTTTCTGGTTGGGAGGAACATTTGGGGGGCAGACTAGTCTTCTTATAACCCTTCAAATCGTACCATGAAGGTGACTGTCTGCTCTGCCTCCATGTAAAAACATTCCCATTTATTGTTTTGGCTGCTGGGTATAACAGTGGGAGAACTATCCTATCCTGAAATTGAGTGAACCTTTTGGGGGCCTCTAGGAACAAAAAGAAGGGTAGCTGAAGAGGCTATATCATTTTCTTTCATTTCTCTCATGTCTGTCTAGCTTCCACCTAAGCAGTCTGTCAAATTGGGTCTTTTGATAGTAAATGGAGGTGGCAGCCTGGTTTAGTGACTTGAATTGGGCACTGAGAATTGGAACATCTGGCTTCCACTCCCACAACTCCACCAAAACTACAATTGATGGTCTCCAGTGACCTCCTACCTGCCAAATCCAATGGCTTTTTCCTTAGTCCTTACTTTCCTTTTGACAACTCTAAAGCATTTGACATTATTAGCCAACTCCTCCTTTTAAAAAATCATATAAACTTCTATGACACTGTATTTTCCTGGTTTTCTTCCACTTTTCACTGTTCTTTTCCCTGTCCCTTTCTTCTTGTTTTCTCCTGCATTTAGACATTTTCCAAGACTAAATCCTTAACCCTTTTTATAAACACTATTGCCCTTCATGAATAAATCCTGTCTCATCACTTCAACTATATCACTTTTTATGTCAATGATACTTCATTCTATATTATATATTTTCAACTAAGCTCCAGTTCCATACCTTCAGCTACAAACAGAATATCTTCAATTGGAAGTCATGTATAAAACTCAACATGACTCAAACAGACCTCTCCTCCCTTTCCCAATTTTATTATTTATATCAGTGGAAACTTTACTCTGGAACTCACCTAGTTTCAAAGTCTCACAACCATCTTTTAATCTTTACCCTTCTACACAGAATCACAAGTTCTAGTAAGTCATCCTTGGCAATGTTTCTTGAATTGTCCTTTGCCTCTCTACTCCTGTAGTAACTGCCCTAGTCCCATTCAGTGAAACTGGATACACATTTATTAATACTGTGCTAACTGGGGCAGCTAGGTGGCACAGCTGATAGAGCACTGGCCCTAAAGTCAGAAGGACCTGAGTTCAAATCCGGCCTCAGACCAAACACTTGACACTTACTAGCTGTGTGACCCTGGGCAAGTCACTTTAACCCAAATTGCCTAACCAAAAAAAAAAAAAAAAAGATAAAAGTCCAAGGTGACCTATCCTGCAAACCTCATAACCATAAAAAAAAAAAAGCAGGGGACAGCTAGGTGGCACAGTGGGTAGAGCACTGGCCCCGGATTCAGGAGGACCTGAGTTCAAATCCAGCCTCAGACATATAACACTTACTAGCTGTGTGACCCTGGGCAAGCCACTTAACCCCATTGCCTAGCCAAAAAAAAAAATACTGTGCTAACTACTGTGTCAATCAAGCATTTATTAAGTGCCCACTGTGTGCCAGGCACAAAGTTTAATTCCTGCTCTTGTGGAAGTTCCAATTTAGTAGATGGATAAAACACATAGATAAACATAATAAATAATAATATGTAAGTATGTCAGAGGAGTGCAAAACAAACTGCTATGTGAAGTTTGGAGGGGAAAACAGAGGAGAGGCTGCTATTATCAGCAGTTAGAGTCAGGTAAGGCTTTATGGAGGAAATGACATTTGATTTTGACTTTAAAAGATGTGGAGGAACTGAAAAGATGAGAAGGCATAGGAGACAGCTTGAAAAAAGATCCAAAGGCAGAAAAGCAAAAGGGATGTTCCAGAGACAGAGAATAGTCCAGTTTAGCTAAAGCATATGTGGATAGACATAGATAGAACATTTATTAAATGCCAACCATGTGCCAAGCACTGTACTAAACTGTGGGAATATGCTGAGTTTCTCAAAGGTCTTCATGAAGTTTTATGCTTTAATAAAACTGCACTAAGATTTTTGGGACACCATGTAGAAAGAAGGGTAGACAGTTCTTTCCCTCAAGAAGCTTATGTGTTAGACAACACATGAAAGGAAACTGGGAAAGGGGGAAGAGAACACACATGTGGCAGAAGGTGCTGTGGAGACCTAGTTAAGGATGTAAGATAAGGCAAACTCTTATTTAACAAATCCAGGGTAGGAGTGGGGATGGGGATCTGGTACAAGGTTAATGAAGATGATGGCTAGAGTGCAGGAGGTATGAGGTGGAGAAGGCTGGGAAGAGAGCGAGTAGCAGGTCGGGAAAATGGAATGGTTTCAGATTGTGGGGGAATCTGAATGACAGGCAAATGAGTTTGAACTCTATTCAAATAGGCACTAGGAAGTCACTGGAAGATTTTAGGCACAAAAGTAGCATGGCCAGATTCATGGGTAAGAAAGATTTGTGTGGAAGAGATGGAGAAAGACTAGAAGTGAGGAATTCCATTAGGAGTCCTTACCATCATCCAGATGGATCATAATGGGGATCTGTACCAGGGTGATGGTAGTGGTGATAGAAAGGAGATAATGGAGGTGAGAAATATTGCAAAGAAC